>NW_026991179.1:0-13150 GCF_036250125.1 Pseudopipra pipra
CTTTGCTGTCATAAAATTTTAAATTTGCTCTTCTTAGTGACCTTTTCCCCCTCTTGCTGAACAAATGCCTGGGACACACCTTCTTGCATCGCCTCTTACTGTAAGTGTGCTCTGCTCTTTTCCTGGCATTATTCTAACCTAAAACTCACCTGAGCCTCATGAATTATGTGCTTAATGCTGCATGCAAGTGTAACAAGAGCATTATCATCATCAAAGTGCTGTCTTCCAGGTCAGTGGTTGATTCCTAGACATAGGCTTTTTCTTATTTTTTTTTCCCTTGCCTTTAAACTCCAGTATAATGAATCTTGTGAGTTGACCATAGTGTGTAACCTCAGTACATCTTTGTTTACAGCCTGAGTTCAGGGATTTTTTCTTCTCCAAAATTTTAATTTCTGTCTTTTATACTTTGATTGCTCCTCAGCAATTGTATTTCAGTGGATAGAGCGTTATATTTTCTCCCTAATATTTATCAATTGTTTTCTGCATCTCTGGTTGGCACCTGGATGTCAGCCTTTCTGCTAACTTTGCATGTATCTTTCCCTTAAAATTTAATGGAGGATAGAGAATATTTGAGACCATCTTGATCCTACATCTGCATCTTTTTTAGCAGTCATGATTCAGTTTTAAGTCTTTGATTCCCTCTGGCCACCACTAGATACTACTGCTGAATTTATTCTGGATTTTACTTTAATATTAAACTTTTTAATTCATATATCAGTGGTAATCAACATAATCTGGCACTGTTCTGTTGTTTTCAAACACTGAGAATAAGTTCATATTGGAAAGCTAAGGGTTTATTGTCCCTTTGTTTATTCTTGCTTATTTATTGTCTCCCTCAGGAGAAATCCCCAAGTTCTTTAGTTTCTCTTATATTTCCCAATACTTAAAAGGTACTTACTGCAAATACAGTTTTTCAGATTTTTTTTTTCTTTTAAATCTACTGTATGCATTGTTACATGAAATCCCAAATTTGACAGAGGCAAAAGTCTCCGAAGTTTTGGAAAGATTATCTGGAGGAAAAAGATTTCAGGTCACTTCATACTTTTTCAGTTTTTACCAAAATTTATTTTACTTTAATAGGGTTTATTTCAAATTAAAAAAAAAATCTAACCTATATGAATATCAGAACAAAGCACCCTGAAAATTAATCTAGGTCATTAAAAATAGACGTTTATTTAAATTTATTAAATTTGTTTGAAACTTTAAGTCAAATAGAACTTAGTGGCCAAATATGATTTAAAATGTTCTGCCAGCTCATACTTCTAACCAGTAGAAGAAAGAACTGCAGTTATTTTTTTATCTTGTACCTTAGTTCCAATTACTGATATATATGTGTATGTGTATATATATATTATCCAAGTTATTGACTTTGATAATAAGATGTCAACAGCTGACACACCTAGAGGTATGAACATTTCTGAGTGCAAATCACCTTGGGCTTTCAGATCATATCCTGGTTGTGCTTTTTTGTCAGTGCTTGCAGCTTTAAACAAAATGTGTTTCATTGGATGTCTTAGGGTGCTTTTGTTTCAACTGCCTTTGTATTTCTGTTAATATTAGTGCAGCATTTACTTCTCTAGGACAGCTTTGCTGTAGAGAATACTAGTGTCTCTGTCTTGTTTTGTCTCTTAAGTTTGGTTTCCAGGGTTCTCTGTTCTGATAAAGTTTGTTTCCCACAGCTGGAAGCTCTAAGTCCCACAGGACTTCATAGCAACATCAGCAAAAGCACAAACTCAATTTCTCATCACCAAAGTACTACAGCCAGACCTATGTGTCCCAACTCCCTCAAACCAATTCTTTATTTAATTCACAGTAATTTTCAACCTCCCTCTCACCTCACCATTTTTCTGGAGATTACCTAGATTTAGGTGTGGCTCTAACTTTGACAGTGTGTGCAAGCCCAACTGAAGGTTAAAGCTCTTTGTGCTGACAGGACACCCAATGTGTCAAACGGCAGCTTTGGCTGTTCTGATATACAGCCTGCTGGTGAGAGCTGCTAAAATAGCTGTGCTTATCAGGGTTCCAGCCAAGGGGAGAGTGGCATTCCTGGGACAGGGAGCCAGCACCGGGCACTCCAGACATGCCTTTCGTCACTCTCTTTTACTGGGATAGAACCGGCGTTCCTGTGCCCATCAACTAGCAGCAATTTTGAGCAAACATCTGCTTTGCAAAACCCTCACAGTTGTTTGGCCAGATAGCTGCTGAATTTATTGTGTACTAATCAGTTATGTTATGACACTCTGCAGCGAAAGAGGCAAAACAGGGCTGGAGTAGTGCAAGCAGTTCATGGAATTAATGTGTGTGAAACCAGACAGCTCTAGCGCTGTGTGTCACTGGGACCTGTTTCCACTTGGTGAAGCCAAAACTGACCTTGAAACAGAAGGTTCTGTAGCACGTTAAAAGCAATGACAAACCTGGGGAGAGCCAGGAGCCTTGAAAGATGGTAGTTGTCTCCATTTCCTATTTAAATCAAAAAAGGATTTGAAGGCAATTAAGATCATAACTGAATCGGTGCCCCTATAGATGATGTAGACTGTATGCCAAATCAAAAGTGCAACTAACATATTTGTGTATAATTATTTTATGTATTTATTTTTTTTTTTTTAGCATTAGGAAACTTGGACGCACAAGGAGTTTTACGTCTTCCTTTCCGTTCATGCACTGCTGAATTTGCACTTTCTAAAGTCTCAGACAATGTAAATGGCAATGGCTGTTGTTGCCTGGGGCACATCCTGAGGCCCTGCAAGGGCCAGTGAACACCCAGCTTGAGTGGTTCAAATGCAAATGCCACTTACCAGGAGTGCTGTGTAACTTAGTCTAGGGCATAGTTTTGTAGGGCAGTGGAGTAAGTCCAGGATTGTGACAGTGGTTTCACAAATAGGTTTGAACAAAACCTATGCAAGTTCCACCTGACCTCCTCCAATTTTAATATTGAATCTTAATGACAAGGAAAAATGATCACATTTTATATATATATATATATATATATATATATATATATATATATTTAGGGTGCTTCCTACTTTTGCTCCGTTTATAAATAGAGTAAGGGCAACCTAGCTGAAGAAGAGAAACATGCATCTCACAGCAAATACTATTTTCAAGAAATTAATTTACCGTCTTTACTATTGTGGTACTTTGAATAGATCTCTGCTGGAACCCAGACACTTAAATTTAATAAATTTTCTTTTTTTAATCTGATAAACAGAAATTTGTATGGTTTTCTTCTAGATGTAGTTTGTACTTTAGGGATAAAAATATGGGAAAAGCTCTCTACTGTAGCTGCCTGATTCTCCTGAGAGAATCCACACTTTACAGAAAAAGGCCATAGAAGAAAATAGAAAAACAGAGGATTAATCAATATCTAAATTTGACTTGACTCTGTTCAGCTTCTCAGGAGAGAGGAACTGCTGTGGGGAGCTGAATATCCTCTCCTGGGAAAGGGACTTGGCTGCCTCTCACGCAGGGGCTGGCTCCTCTCTAGCCACAGGAGAGGTCCTGGTGCCAGCTACAAGAGGTCACTGCTCATTTGCCCTCTGCCTTGAAATGGAAAAAAGGAAACGTAGCCAAGAAGAAGGAAAAAAAAAAATACAACGGAGAGGAGGCAGTGTGAGGCCAAAGGCAAAAATGTGCACTGTTGTGGATATGCTGGAGAGGAAATGGCTAGAAAATAAATCTGACAAATGGGGACAGGGACTAAACGTCCTGGGGCGGGATCGATGGTCCTGGCAGCCAGGATGTTGACAAACCACCCTCTTACAGGAAAAGATCAGACGGGCCAGAGAGCAGGGAAAGGGAGGGAGCACAAGAGCCATGGAAATCTTATTCTTTGATTATTCATCTATTGCATTGCAATGTGAACAGCATTGCAGAGAGGGAGTTTCTGGCAATATTCTGTAATACTGTTTCTGGGTGCCTCAATTACTATGTGGTATCCTTAGGCTGTATTGAAACTAAGTTTCAAGTTTTTGAAAAAAGAGGGGGCCTAAATTCAATACTTAATGAATCTCAAGAAACTGGTGGTTGTGGCAGTAAAATCATGTGTCCAAGAGCACCAATGCTCTGTGCTCTGGGGAGGCAGTTTATAAAGCTTCTGGTGCCTGGCTTTGAGATCGGAGAGAAGACGGCTCTGAGGGAGTAAAGTAGATTAGAAAGACATTGGTAAGGAGAGATAATAATGAGTGAAGCAAAACGGGCAGGTGACCTGTCATCAGGCCTGGGGACCTGAACAAATACCACTGTCAAGTTCTGTCTTATAAGGTCAGTCTTTTCCACCTTTACTGTGCATATGAAGAATAAAAGCCCGGCTTTGTTATTGTCTGCCCTCATCCAGCCCCTGAAGTCCTCTGGGCAGGCAAGTTCTATAAATATCAGTGGTATGAACAAACTAAGCCTGTTAGTATGAGCTACATACCTACTTTGGGATGGGTTGGACTGCGTGTTAGCAGTGCATATTCCTTCTGTTGACTGCAAAAGGAATAAAGGTGACCAGCTTGGATGTGAACTTCTTAAACTGCTGATATCTCAGCATCTGTTCGTATGCCCCAAGTCCCATCTGTGCCATGTTTGACTGTCCTCAAATGTTCTGGCATGCTGCAAAACCATGATGAATGATTAGCAATATCCAAAAGTATCTGATAAAAATGGAATGGGTGGGGGATAACTGGCACTATTTTTGTTCGGCCTTTGGTGACTCTTGGTAAAGTGTCTTCCTGTGGCATAAGAATTAAAAATTAACAACTTTTAGCTTACATTTGGAGACTACTTGTCACTGAAATTAAACTTACTAGAGAGACTTAAGGTCTGAGTGGGTTTATTCTGGGTTTCTGTTTGGGTTGTTCCCCTCGCTTTCCTGAGAGAAGAAAGACTTGTAGCAGAGATAATAACTTTCCACCCACCCACCCCACCCCAAGCTATGTGACATAACTGAGCAATTGAGGGAAAAGACAAGGTTGTGGATATGCCATTCTGAAATTAAAGCAGTGAAATTGAGCTATTGTCAAACTGATTGGTTTTCCTATCTTTTTATAATCCTATCAGTTCTGCCAGTTGTGGCTGTGCTGTGAACCAGGTCAGGGAACAGGACTCATTTTCAAGAAAGATTTCTGAGGGAGTGGGAGAGGAAGAGATGTTGTAAATTGTTACTGAGCCAGGTCAGCTCTCCAAACTGGCTTATGAAATGGCCACCCAAATAGATATGCAAAGGTGACTGTGGTTTTGGGAGGCAGCTGGAAGAGAAAAGTGGGATGGACAGGGCAAGAGCCTCTTCAGCTGATATTGCTGGCTGGGGAATGTCTCCTTGAACTCAGCCTTAACTCAACTGCATTTCTTTCAAGACAAGAGTGACTTATAAACTACTTGGTCCTATCTGGTTCCAAGGGATTCTTCCTGCCCCCAGACTGTCCCTGGCATCAATGTTTGTATAGCTACATGATAAACAGATGCAGACTAATTGAAAAATACTCTTTCTCTGTAAAAATAAAATTATGTGAGTTCTAGGCAATGGAGACAATTAGAAATTTACCTGTGCCAGAGCTCACACAGACAAAGCTGTGCTAGAGACAGCTAAAAATTGATAATCTGAACTCTACCTACCACTTCTGTCACCCAGCTTGGAGGATCATGCTTGCATTATGAATGTACTCAGGGGGGATAGAGAAGGAAGAACTGCAGAATAATCAGTAGAAATTGAGGTTTCCCATCATACAGAAATCTCTCAAAATGGGTCAATCCTTGCTATGCAAGTGTCAGAAAGATGATCTTTGAGAGAGCCCAAAAGGTAAAATAAAAGACATCTGAGACATGAGATGAACAAGAACACAGGGTTTTTTTCCTTTCTGGTGTAGATGAAACCTAGTGGCATTATTCACCACAGAAGTGTTATGTACCAAGGATGACTCAAGAACTAGCTTTCTGTAGCAATTTGTCACTGCAGCAGACCTCAGAAAATGATTGCATTAAATTAACCTCCAGGGTGAAAAATCAGTGAGACTAGGCCATGTATTTTGAAATCCAATGTTAGTTGGATGAGTTCTTAACCCGGTAATCATAATTAAATGGGTGAGAGGGAATTTTTATCTCTACTCCTGTGCACTGGCTTATGTCAATGATTTTAACGCACTTGAAATAAAATCAAATCTATGTGAAGATTCCTCCTAGAGAGGGGAAAAAGGGTAAAAAAATCTGTGAAGGATTGAAACCTATAAATTCTGCAAGCCTGCAACTACAGATTTATCTGAATATCAGCTGTGATGCGATGACTACTTAGTGTGTTTTATTGCTAACAAACCACTGTGCGGTGAAAAAAAATCTTAGACCACTATCAGAGCAGCAAATGGACAAATACCAGCCATGTGAATGGGTGGTAATGCATCATGTATGGCAAGCTGCCTGTTGATCATAAAGCCTTGGTGATGCCTGTCTGCAGAGTGAAGAAAACAAAGAGAATCTCTAACTAGGAAGCAGTCACTTTGCATAGCTTCTTAACTTGACTGTGAAAAGATGCCAACTTGCTGTTTAGTGTTCCTGAGACTCACTATGTGATCTTAAGAAGCCAACAGGCTTTTTGTCCTGCTTCGGTTTGTTTCTGTCTTGTGAAGGAGTCTATTGATTCCTCCTAATTACAAAAAAAAAAGATGATTTTCTTTTTTCTGCCCTTTCTGAAAACGTAGTAGACTCTGAAAGCGAGTAAGCATTGTAATGTGTTTGCAGGGGCTCCAAAACCACACCAAGGCTCTGAGCCATCTTTATGAATACGCAGCTGAAATGCAGAACTTGAACATATTTTGCCTCCCAACCTGCTTAGAGCTGTTTCTTGGAAATTCCCAATTTGTGTACCTGCACAGATCCAGACAGACTCATTACACTTTTGATCAAGATAACATAAGAACATTAGCTCCTGTTGCTGTTCCTTAAATAGACTTCTACTGAACCTAAACTCTTACAGTATCGAAGTATTGAGCTGGGAGGTAACAAGGCTGCTTCTGGTGCAGAGGAAAAAGCTGTCTGTACTTTGAGCACCCAAAAATGTTGTGGATAAGGTTAGCACAGTACTGAGCCCTAACAAACAGTTCCTGGGGACAGATGAGATTACATGAACTTGTAGCAAGATCGTGTCTGTCTGCGAAATGCTGTGCTTCTGGAGATGGGAGCAGGAACAAAATACACAAAGTTTTTCTTCTAAAATGTGGCTGTGAACTGTAGAAGTAACACACTGGTAAATTTTTTTAATACACCCCTATGGCTTTCTTCCATGACTAGAATGAATTTTATTTTCTAGCAGCTAAATCTGGACTCTGCTGCCTGTTCAAACTTTAATGGAACTAATCATGGCAAACTAAGTGTTTTCATGCAATATACTTTAAAGTCTAAATTGAGTACAGGTGTCCACATAAAAATCCTGTGAGGATTCTCTGTCAAAATCATTCCCTCCGGCATACCCTAGTATTCATTCATTGTTAGCTTGAGGATAGATAAGAATGTTTCAATACTTAAACTTCTCCAAATATCAAGTTAACAAGAAAACATCTACACATGTTCCTGAGTTGATACTGGAAGACCAGAATTATGCTCTTGTGTAATACTTCAGGTTACTCTGAGTACTATATAGGAAGAATAGCTTTCCAACTGAAAAGACGGTTTGAATGTGTCCATTCATATATGCTCACTGAGAGTTTTTATATTTGAATTAAGATGAGATAAAGTTGGAGTATGAATTGTTTTAGCTGGAAGAGGAAGCAAAATGGGGTATGTGAGTAAATAACCAATAGCACTGGAGGTGAAGGGGATGCAGTAAAGCATATAGAGGGTTTCTTTTCTCTGCATATTTCTGTGGATTTTGACATTTGAATTGTCAACGTGCAACCTGAATGCAGATATTACAAAATAAATGTTGTGGGTTCCCTCACCCCTGGGGAATTGTGCATATTTGAATACTGCATCATGAATCACAGGTGATATTTTCAGTCAGAAATTTTGAATTCACATAATCATAAACCCTAGAAAAACTTGCTGCTTACAACCATAGTATTCTCTCATGGGCAATAAGAGCAAAGACTGAATCTTGGATGTTCCAACTCTCAGTTCAAGTCTTTGCTGTTCAAATTTGACTGGTGACAGATGATCTTTAGCTCAGCTGGAAGAGGATGTTACACACACTGTCTGCAACAACTTAGGTAAGTAATGGCTTGAAAGCAGCAGTTCACAGGAAATCAGACTCTTGGGTCTCAGCCATGACTCTGCAAGAAAAATGTGACTTAAAGATAAGGAATTACATGGTCAAAGAGTACCCAGAAGCAGTATGAATGTAAAGGTGCAACTTGGTCTAGAGACCTGGAACAAAATCAGAGGATAATTTTGGCAGAATCACATAGTCAAGATCAATATTTATTAGAAGGTTTTTGGGGTTTTCTTTTGTATGGTTCTAAGAATGGAGTACATCCTGCTATGAACAGCCCTGTTATATCTTATAAACATCTTCAGAGATGAAAGTAAGAAAGAAAATAGAATCTGTTCTGAAAGAATAAAATCTTAAAAATCAGAAAATAGCTAGAACAGGATTGCTTTTCAGATACAATGGCTTTGGTAGTAACTTCATAATGACCTTTACAGCTTCAGGGCAAAATTCTCTGTATGGTTGACTTTGGCATGCTTTTTCTGATTTTTGTCATTCCCAATATTGGTTTACAATATTGAATTGAATTGAATTGAATTGAAAGCAGAGTTTGCTCTTAGTTGTGGAGATTTCTATTCTAAGTATTCCAAGATGATAAATAATTTCACAATTTCTGAAGGACATATTTTATTGCTGCCTAAAGTCAGGAAAACTTGATCCCCAGTGCATTTCATATTTCTATTTCAAAAAGGCTCTGAGTAGATGCAAACTGAGATTGATGTGCTCTCTTCTACCTTGCTTGGAAAGTGCAGCCGTTTTTGGATGAGGATATTAAATATTTAAATGGATTTTTATAGCACTCTGGATGGTAAATATTTTTCTGACAAAGGTGTCAAAATTCTTAGAAATAATATCTAATGGCTAACGTTAGAGGATACTTCCTGTGTCCCTTCTACTTCTCACATCATGCAATGAGTGTTCCAGTGAAACCAGGATTCCACCACTCTTCCCACTGTGTCTTAGTAAAAGACATACTCCACTCTTAATCTTAATTTCTTTACTTTTAATTTGAGCCCTAGTTTGTTTTAAAGTCACACTTGTATGTGGTGACGCAGATGCAGTGTCTCCATACTCTATACTTGCTCACTACCTCCTCAAAAGTTTGTTCTCTGTGCACATTTGCCCATGTGTATGCACTCCTTCACACCTGAACTCGCATTTTCAGTACTCATCCCAGCACAGACAGGCCTGTCTCAGCTATCCACTGTACACTGGCAAAGAATCCTTTCCATGGAAAAATTTTCTCTCTAAAAAACCCTCAAACATTCCTGTGAAGTCACTGAAATTTAATTTGAACTTAGAAGACAAGGTACGGCAGATCCAGAAGCCTTAAAGAAACATTTGAGGTATTTGTCTAAGTCAAACATGAGAGTTAAGTCTTAAAATTTCACAAGGACACTCCCTTGATTAAAACTGCGGTCTCTTATTTATGAGTACATGTAACTCAGTAACATTGTTTTTCCTTTAGGAGCATACTTATGAGAGCCAAATGAACTGGTTTTAAATCCTGCCTTTTAAAGAGGGCTTTAAATTAGGATATGAGTTGGGGGGGTGGTTGATTTTTTTTTTTTTGAGATGAGGTAACATCATCTTTTATCTGATCTGGCTAAACATGAACATCAAAGCTTTATCAAGGTAAGGAATGTGATACCCGGATTATACGAAGAGAATGTTTGCAATAAACCAAATTATTTGATGCAGGCACTCCATCACACTGATAGTATCTCTCTCTGCTAACAAACCCACTGCACTGCACAGCATCCTGCTGGTTCTAATCTACTACAGTATAAGCTTTTATTACTGTTATATGGCAACCAGTCAAAATCGCCATCTTTTTCATTAATTGGAAAAAAATCTATTAGCTTTGTGCTCATGTTTCTGGTTTGGAACACATTTAGATTTTTTTCTTTATACTTTTAGAAGGAACACCCTTCTGTGTTCTACAAGGTGGGGCCAATGGCAGCCCTTGTTGCTGTCTTTAACTATGCAGTGAGGAGTTACAGAGAAGGCAAAGCAGGCTCCGTGCTGATGTTCACCAAGACCAATGTCTTGCTGATGTCACATCAACAAGGAGAGCACAATGAAATTTTTTCTTTACAAATATAACAGCTCTTACTGTCAAATGAGTCCCTCCACTTCCAGAAGGGTTTGTCATCATGCCCTGTAACTACAGTTTGTAGTCTAGAAGTTATAAATCCGCGTTGGAATATTGGAGTTTAACTGCTGTATATCAGGAAGAAGTAGTCTGCTTCTTAATCTAAACGACGTGAATAATACAGAGGGGAGAGAAGCATGTCTAAAGGAAACCATGCAGCTAAATCCTGAGTGTCCTGTGTGTGACTGATTAATTTTAAATTGTTTTCATCACCATGAAAATTGGTCTGGTCTGTTATGGCACAAGGAGGGAAAACAGCTCAAATTCAGAAGATAAGTAAGTTGTTACATGGTTGGTGTGGGGACTGTGGCTTTGACTCTGAACATAAACAAGCTTTTTCCTCATGGCTTAATGCTGTAAGGCCAGTGTGGCTGTTCTAAATGGGAACCATGTGTACGAGGTTAAGGATGCAGCTTCTAATCTGACAGACTGATTTGTAGGTATGTGATGTTGTCTGATGGCAGCCAAAGTTGCATATACGTGTTGCAGGGTGGGGGTGGTTGGGTTTCATTTCCCTTCCCCCCCCTTCTCTGGGCCTGAAAACGCCGCCTGTGTTGTTGCTTGTTGTTCAGAATTATGTGTTTGGGGAACAAGAGTCGTTTTTACTATTCCATCTATGTGGCAATACCTTGTAAAATCTTATTGTACTCTTGTGCTAGCAATAGAGTCCTGTGAAGTTCTTTGGCATCAGGAAAACTAAAGCTGGCAGTTTTGGCTCAATGCTTAGAAGACAAATTCCTGAAGTTGCATACCTAGACTTTCCTTGTGTTTGCCTTGATTAAGAGGCTATACATAGCACAAAACATAGCTACTAACCACTGCAAGGAGATCTGAAACTTGCCTAAAACTTGATTCCTCTGTCTTAGTTATAACTTTAAAAATTCTTCTAAACGAGGACCAAAATGAGCAGGTCAGTTGGTGACTAACAAACAGATTTAAGCAGTGCTGCTCTTAAGGGGGGATCAGCAGAGCACTCCCCTGTGTAAGGGACAAAATATAAGGAGGAGTGTGGTTATTCCTCTTTGCATTTTAAGGGCATTAAAGAGAATACGATTGACTCCCAGCTGAATTACAATCTGGAAGTATTTATTTTCACTGGCTCTCAACTCATTTTGGCTGCCAACTATGGAAGGTCGATTGATTTCCCTGCAAAGTTTATAGCCAGCTGCTTGAAAGGAAAACTTTTGAAAACCTTAACAATCCTAGAGGGGATTCACTCCTTGTCTCCACAAGAAGAAAATGTCAACAGTGGCAGAATGCATTATCGTGGAACAGCAGTTTTCCCAGGCAGAACTTCTATGAAAATGAGGGCCTCAACACATAAGGTAACCCACGAGAATTACTATTAGTGCTCCACTGCACAAATGCAGTGTTCATGTTTTATCATTTTACTTGCTACAGTTAGGCAGGTTAAGGGAGGCAGTTCTGAAAATTTTGAGTCCACACAGCTGCATATGTAATATTAACCCAAATTTGCATGTGTACCTAATAAACAAGTAGGTTGTCAGGTTACTAATGGCCACTTAGACATCTAACTGCACCACAGATAACCTGGAAAACCAAAAGTGTAACTTGGAATACCCAAACTGCAGGGTTTAGTTGAATTTTTTTGTCTCTAATAATAATCTTTAAATGGCTACATTAGTGTAGTAGTGTGGGGACAACCCCCATTGTCCATATTGAAAAACATAGTTGACTGTTTATTAAATTTTTACTGTCTTTGAAATCACGAACAGGTCAGCAGCATTCATGACATCCCTCAAGAAATATTAGCATTTCTAGTAAAAGGAGAATAAGTTATTTACCCCCAAACCAAAACACAGAGGTCTAAAAGACCAAATCAAGGTCTCCACACTCTAAGGGCTCATTTCCTTTTCTTAGTAAAAAGTATTGTCAGAGGCCCAAGTAGATGGAAGTGATACATTAACACTCAGAGCTATGAGTTATAAAACACTTCTTACTTTCAGCAGTGTTTGCTGCACTCGTTGGTTGTTTATACTGTGATAAGGCCTGGAGACAACCTGTATTAGCCACATGGAAATATGTCCCTGCCCTCAGGATTAGGGAGGAATGAGACATAGCAGATGTCCAAGACAAATGTGTGTGTCAGAATACAGAGTGTCAGAATAAGAAAAATACTGTGATACACAGCATCTCACTTGTCAGGCTGAAACATCCCAGCTCAGCCCTTGGCATGTAATGGTTCCAGTTAGTTGTGGCCATAATGGAAGCTACGAGACAGGGTTTGATAGAAAACACAAGCAACTTTGCAACATCTGCTCCAGTAAAAGCGCTGTAAGAGAAGACATGCTCATGGTTCTGAGGTGAATGCAGCAATTTGGGAACACTGGTGACAAGCCTCTGTCAGGTGTCACCAGCAGAACTTGCCACCTGGGTCTTAAAGGATGTTTACCTTGTGTTGTCTTGGTCTAAAGTGCCTTTAGGAATGGATGTTCTTAGAGGATAAGTTGAACTGGCTTCTAGAAAAGGTTTTACTGATGATATTTTCTACCTGCTTGAACCAGGTGTTCCCTGGATACAGTTTATCTTCAGAGGTTAGTTCAGCACAGGTATACAGAAAGAGAGAAAACAGGCCAATAGGGTCATAATCAAGTCTTGTTCTTCTCATGCAAGAGAAAAATACAAAAGAATAAGCAAGATGAAGGAAAACAATCTCTTGACAGTCGGAGTTTTTATGTGATTGGGGGGTTCTTTGCTTCTTGCTGGAGTTAACAGATCTTTTCCTCTTGTAGCTATGCTAACCATCTAGAAATGGTATTTTCAAAGGTTATTTTTTCTTTTAAATTCAGAGTTTGTTCTGT
>NW_026991180.1:0-12960 GCF_036250125.1 Pseudopipra pipra
GTTTGGTTGTTGATTGCTTGAGGATTTTTGTTGTTTTGTTTTGGGAAGATCGTTTGTTTGCTTCTTTTTTGGGGGGATTTTTTTGAGTTCTACCTACACAGTTTCTAAATGAGACATGCATTACTCTTATGCACTGCCTTCAGGTAAGAATAAATTCTGGTTGGTTTCAGTCAGCCTTCCCTCTCCTCTTTCACTAGCTTCACCACTTGTCATTCAGGGACACTGAGGAGCTCTCATAAGGTTTTTCTCTTTAATAGCACAGGTATGATGGCTGATATGAGGATAATGAAATACTGTGCCTCCAATCCGTGCTGGGCTGCAGAGGGAGCACTTAACTCTCACCACGCTCTTCCTTTAGAGAATTTATCCTTGAGTCTAATGATCTTCAATTCAACCTTAACAGAAACTTTAATAACTCTTATGCTGAGGTAACCTTTCTCATGGCTGAGGATAGGTTTAATTTTAGTCTGAGTTCTAGTAGGAGTATTTTATCTAAAACGCTTGAAGTAGGTAATTATAGCCAAATAAAAATTGGCTTGTTTCAGTTGACTGGTGTGAGAAACTTCAGCCAACTTCCAGCAACAACAGTGCAGCACAAGGAGGAAGCGACTTACTGAAATCTATTGCTTTCATCTCCTTTTTCTAGTTATCCTGTAACTTCTACAAGTGGAAATCAGTATAGGTCCACTGATGAAATGTGTACATGGCATGACCCAGTCACTAGTTTTTTACCTTCTGATGACATCAAAGCCACTCTTCTGACCCATTTATGGCATACTCTGAAACAACAATTTGAGTTGGATCATGTCCAAAGCGATGACTCAATAATTGTGGCTGCAGGGGATAAGCTCAGCCCTAAACATGTTTCTGTGCAGTGGCTGCCCCAGTCTAACTGTGCCTTTTCATTCAGACTGCTTGCTGTAATAATATTTAGATGTAATGGTTTCAGATTTTCATCAAATTTTATCTCTGCTCACTAATTATACTAAAACGTAAATTGCAATAAAATGTGTGGCTCCTCCACCTAGGAGATAAGTAAGTATCTAAATTTTCTGGAAATGTCTGTTTTATGTGGTAGCTGCCTATCTGTGCCTCTAGATGGAGATCCTCTCCATTTAACCCAACCCTCTAGAGAAAGCTGTGAGATGCTTCAATAAGAGCTCCATTTTGCTTTTTGTACTCCGTAGACTAAAATTTACTTTTTAGTCTGATTTCTGGATAAAAAAAATTCTTTTCATCTTAGTAACTAGACCCATTTCACAGTTTACCTGAAAAAAAAACCCAGAAACAAAACAAACAAACAAACAAACAAACAAACAAAAAAGTTATTCTGTTCCAGCTTTAAACAGCAAGAGCATCCTTAACTATTTTTTTTGCCTGAAGTGTAGTGGTGAAACCCTCTGACTTACAACTACCATTCTGCAAATTCCCTATAGTATGTAAGTACCTCTGACAGGCTGAGGTGCACAGTAGTGCAGGTGGGACTCAGAAGGAATAATATGGACCAAAGTTTTCAGTAATTTTTATCATATGGGCAACTATATCATATAGTTCTAAAACCTTGCCATAACTTAACCAAGTGACTTGGCTATTTTCTTGCTGGTTTTTGGCCAAGGGTGTTTTATATCTAACCGTAACAAGAGTAGGAGGCATGTGAGTGAAAGTATCTTCTCTACTCCATAAGGTAAAAATTCCTTTTTGTGGATCAAAACCAGTTAGATTAAACTATGCCTACTAAATATAATTTTCAGGTTTTCCCAATGCATTAAGAAGCAGAATTTAGCTTGCAATAATATCAAATGCTATAAAGACAGAATGCAAATTCTCTCTTAAATACACAGGTCCTGAAACACAAAGGCATATCTGCAACCAAAACTATACTTACAGAAAGATAATAAATTAAGTGCCCTAGTAGCAATGGATGACTATCAGCACAGCAACAGTAACAGTAATAGCAACAGTACCAGTATATTATAAACAATTATCCAGATCTTTGACGAAAAACTGCTTTTTTGTTGTTGTTATTATTTCCTGAAACCAGAGAGGTTCTTAGACTATAAGAATAGCAGTAAGCAAGATGTAGTAAATAGCTGTACAAATCCTCAGACCCTAACAATAGCACTGAGGCAGCAGTGTTGATGCCAGCACTGACACCCACTCATGTACAGTCCCCTGCTGCTTTTGGGAGAGTATTTTTATTTCTGATTTATTTCAATTGCTGTTAGAGGCACAGTGTTAGTTTGCTTTTTTAATGTTCTTGACTCTGATCTATTTATTGTTTCAAGATACGTACAGAAATTTTTTATTTTGCTCTTACATATCCTTCACAATGAGATGGGAAAAAGTAGATCCAGGCAGGCCCACAGGATATCTTTTTTGTAGGAAATCTGTTGATTGAGATAAACAAAAGTGCATGAAAATAAAGAGAATGGACTATACTGAGACACCAACAATTTGCAAAGATGTTTCTAGTTTCAAAGGATTGCAGAAAGTAATCCGTGTGGTGAAGATTTTAGTCTTCAGGTGTTTGGAAATTTTCTGAAATATATTTTTATCAAAAGCCTAGATTCTATCTATATTCTCTCTTAAAGTCCATAACAAATTCTGACTGATGGATTTAGGATATTTTTCACAGGCTTAGGGATTTTGTTTCTCTCTTTTCACTTTCACACTGTGGGTTTAAATGGTGGCAGGAAGAAATTTAGAATCAAAACCAGTGCAGTTCGGGATAAAAATCAGTTCAGAAAAAAAGATCTACTATTACTAGAGCAGAAATCAAATCTATTTTACATAGGTGTTGGCTGAAGAGGAACTAGATCAAAGAGGGGAAGTTAAAGTGTATCTTACTTTTGCTTGAGAGTTGGATGTTGAGAAGTGCTCACAGTGGAAAGACACAGAGATTCCTGGGTAATCCCATTTAAATCACAAATATAACTTTCAGGTACAGATCATTAGTTGCCTCTTTCATTTCTTGACCTTCATATGATTTCAGAGAATTCAAAGAAGACATTAAATCCTTACCAAATTTAACTTGTCAATAAGGACAATACAGAGGAAGGATTTGTCTAACAAACTTTGACAGGCGTGGTGTATCAGCCACTTTATTCAATATACACAACATTTCTATAGTCTCTTTTGTTACAGATGT
This sequence comes from Pseudopipra pipra, assembly GCF_036250125.1. Classification (NCBI taxonomy): domain Eukaryota; kingdom Metazoa; phylum Chordata; class Aves; order Passeriformes; family Pipridae; genus Pseudopipra; species Pseudopipra pipra. The sequence goes on from NW_026991180.1 coordinate 3,149, forward strand.
TGGAGATATATTTTAAATTTAAAATCACAATTATTGGTATAAGATTCACCTGCACCAAATAGATGCATTCCTGTCAGGGTAAGTGGAAAGCACATTCAGCAGGATGTAGTATTTAAGTACCTGCTGTTTGAAGATCATGATCCTAAGGGTGATATGTAGTCCTTGTCCCTTCTCCTTTACCTCCCATTTCTGCTGGCCTCCTCCTCAGTGCCTGCAACAGGATAGGATGAACATCCTCAATAGCAACATTTTGTTTCCTCACACCCACTGCAGTTCCCTTTTACAGTGAACCAGCTTAAAGACTTCACTCATCAGACCTGTTTCTCTGTTCAACACAACTGCTAGGGAGGTAAATGAAGGAAAACAAGGCTTACTGTGGCCTCCAGCATGCTCTGAGAAGATTTACTTCAGCCTGTGTCAGCCTGGACTAGGTTTCTCCTAGTGGGTGGTATTGGGGGTCCAAGTCAACCCACACGTGCTCTGCTTCTTCCTGTCAACTGTTCACTGCAAAAAGACCCGGGATCACATCAGGCCAACAGTGTATGCACCATATTGTCTACCAAACCCCCCAGTTCTGCCCCAAACCATCACCTAGTCAAAAGATGGGAATGATTCTCAGTACTATTAATTCTTCAGAGGGAGAAACAACTGCACTGGAAATATTTCCCAAGTACATATCAAATATAAAACAGTGAATTATTTTATATGTGGCTTTCTTGGCTTTGAACATTTTCCATGTGGTGATTATGGTGTTTCCATTCCACAGAGTCATATATATTTTGAAATATATTTCAGAAAATGAACTTGGTTGCTTTTCAGGTCACAAGAGACATTCCTTGCCTTTTCTGGGTATTCTCTGTTTAGCAAGAATGCACTTAGTATAGCAGGATAAATTATAGAAGCCCATGGGAGTCAGTGCCATATTGTGCAACTCACACAAACACCCATGGGCTTGCAGAGGAGAGCTCTGTTTGTTCAAGAATAAGATCTGGTATTTCTCATGCAGGAGGTCATATTACCTTGAAGTGCCTCTGCCCCGTAACTCTGCCTGATGAATAACATCTGCTCCCATAACAACTGCCTCTCCAGCAGGAGAGATGGGCTCTGTGGCATGACAAAAACCAAAGGCAGTCCACAGGCAGTCCTCTACCAAGGCAGCAAGCGACCACAATAAGAAACAGAAGCCTCTCTACGTGCCTGATTCAAGCCCTGCCGGAGCCAACAGGAAAGAGTCCAGAAGATTTCAGGGTGTCTTGATTTAGGAAACATGCACACTGCTGTCCCTGCTCCAATAAGGGTGGTACTATCTGCAGCAACAACAAATGTCAGTTGAAAGTGAATGTTTATCCAGTCCTTTGCCTTCTTGTCAAGATACACAGCACATGGGTCACTTTACAATGGTATTGATGCAAGCAAAGGAAGTTTTTACTGGAATTAGCAATAGCAGATATGTTTTTCCATACCTAAGAAATCTGTAATTGTCAATGTAATTTGCAATCCAGAACTAGCAGCCTTCTTATGGCAGGAAGTTTTTGTGCAACTACAGATCACTGGGCAAGGGACTCCTCTGCTTTGCTTCCATTCACATTAACACACTGAATTCCTCCTATTACCAGCAAGTAAAATTAGCCTTTAGCTTTCATCTCACTCCCCCCATCCCAGATAACAAAATCAAGAGAACTTATATTGAATTACAAATATTTCCAGTGCAAGTGGGTAAAAATTTCGCCTGAAAAGACCTAGGAATAAAGTTAGCTGGGAGATGGTAATTTGGTTTCACAAGTTTCCAGTTTCTAAAACAAATTATTGTTTTTCAGTGGAATGAAATGAACTTCAGAACATTTTGTCAAAAATAAATTGAAGAAAAATGCTTGTTTTCTATCATAAAGCACAATTTTTTCAGCTCTGATCCTCTCTCACTTAATTCCATTTTACTCCCCCACTCACTCTCTGTCACCAGAGGTAGCTGCAGAGCCCTGGATCACAAAGACTTTTCAGCTGCATTTTTTTTTAAATCGGTACATTTCTATGTGTTATTTTGGTTTTTTCACTAAAAATGCATTCTGTTAAGAATGTTCATAAACAAATCTGGTTGGGAGAAGTTCTTAGCTTGTCCCAAAAATTGATATCTGACACATTTAACAGGATAACCAGCAGCTCATTTGTGAAGCTCTGGGAGAAAAATACACTGTGAAATGCTGAAACAACAGTCCTATATATTATAGGTGTCCTGTCTATTTTTTTGCACAGAGTATAATTTTTTTTGTTACATTCCATTCAGCTTATTCTTACTGTACAAAGCACAGATTTAATTGAAGAATTCCTCTTCCCTGTTTTGTCCTCTTGACCCTGATCCCAAGGATTCTAGGGATATACCTGTGAATAGATAGCAGGGAAAATAAATGTATATGTAGCCTTATGTTCCTCTATTCACTTCAACGTGGAATTGACAAAAAAATCTTAGCTGTTTTTGAAAGCAAAGGCAAATGCATGAGTCCCACATTCTGCCAGTTGTATTTCTTTATGTATAAATTACAAGATTACAGACAGAAAAGAAAACCTTTACCCTGGTATAGCGTTTTGACTTTTCCATGGAGACAGACTTGCTTATTTTCCTGGGAGGTCAGAAGGGGTTTTGCCGCTATGCTGACATTTTGCATCATCTTCTTTCTTTTTCATCTCAAAAAAAAACCCAATAAAACAGCCAAACCACAGTTCTGAAATGGCAGTGAAAATGCATTGCTCCTTTGGAGTGACATGGACTGTGCATGTCTGTGCATCAGCAGGTTAGTCAGAGGGACCAGAAGAGAGTTCTTTAACCCTGGGTGTATAAAGGAGCCAACCTAAATGATTTTTTTGTCTTCCTTCGATTGTACCATCATGTCTAGAAGCTCTTTTTTTAAAAAGTGATGCGTTATGGTTGAGGAAAGAAAGGAGAATACTTTAATTAGAAAAAAATCTAACTTCTCTGTCACATCTGGCCTTTATGCCTCAATAATCCCTTGAGCACAGCTCATAAGCAATGAGCACTCAGAGACAATTCCAGTGCATTCTATTGACTTCCAGGAGATGCACAAAAGGATAGTACATATCCTGAAGGCAAAAGCATGTGCCATTTTCTTAGTCTTCTATTAGTCGTATATTGCTAGTAGTTTAATTATAATTTATTGAGTACTGCTGGTAGGCTATACAAGGCACAAAAAGAATTCTGTGTATAAACAGAACTGATTTTTATCTTTTTCTTTATCTATCATTACCCTGTTACCCATTTTCATAGACCTTTTGTTGTAGCTTCATGTGATACAGATTAAAAATACTGTGATTTGAAAAATAATGAGAATTGTACAAGCAAGCAAGCATCTAGCAAGCATAATCTCATCACATTTAAAAAATTCAAAAAACAACAATGCCTTTTTCAGGTACAAATATTCAAAAGTATGTACAAAATAACTTTAATCTCACTGAAATTGAAAAAAATAAAATAAAAAATGTATGCATCTAACTAGATAGCCAGATGCTCAACTGGGGTGAGTTTACTTATTCTGTTGACTTCAACAGGCCTTCCTTTTTTTGTTTATTTCCAGACTAATTAGTTTCATGCAGGGCCAAAATCTTTGTATGTATTGACCAAAAAAAGGGACTCCAGGGTCAGAAAATTAGGGGGAGACATGACACAAGCTTGCTTGTTCCATAAATCTCACAGAAGAATGCCCAAGTGGAACATGAAGGAAAGATGGAAACAGAAGTTGCCTTCATGTGATCTGGCTCCCAGTAAATCACAGCATTACTCTGCCTTATAAGAATGTCATACCCTCAGGTCTGGACTTTTTTATTTGGATTAGAGTTTGAAACGAACAGTCAGTAAGAAAGAAAACAACATGCAGATTGAATTCCAAAATATTCAAGTCAATATTAGCTTTAAAAAAGAATAAAGAGGAAAAGAATCATCTGAGAACTTAAAAGTATAGATTTAGCTTCAAATGTGTGTCTTTCTTACCTATTTAGAGGCAGCCTATTGTTATGTGATTCATAAATGGATATTATATGTTGTAAGGTGTTTTCATCAGCCAAAGCTGACTGGCTTTTCTGAATACATCTTCTATCTTTAAACTCTTTCCAAGTAGTTCTTCTGGGATCCTTTTCTTAAAGTCAAAGAGACTAATTTCCTGATGGTAACTATTTTCTTTTCTTTCTCTGCAGGTTTAAGTGGTAACTGGGTATCTTGTTAACAGAACAGCAATGAATAACTCAACGTACATAAACTCTTCCACTGAAAATGTGATGGCTTTGGAAAGCCCCTATAAAACTGTTGAGGTGGTCTTCATCGTCCTGGTAGCAGGGTCTCTCAGTCTAGTCACCATAATTGGGAACATCCTGGTCATGGTGTCGATCAAAGTCAACAGGCACCTCCAGACTGTGAACAACTATTTCCTGTTCAGCTTGGCCTGCGCTGACTTGATCATCGGCATCTTTTCAATGAACCTGTACACCCTCTACACTGTGATAGGCTACTGGCCCTTGGGGCCTGTGGTGTGTGACCTCTGGCTGGCTCTTGACTACGTGGCCAGCAATGCCTCTGTAATGAACCTCCTCATTATCAGCTTTGACAGATACTTTTGTGTCACCAAGCCTCTGACATACCCCGTGAAGCGGACCACTAAGATGGCAGGCATGATGATTGCAGCTGCCTGGGTTCTGTCCTTCATCCTCTGGGCCCCTGCAATTCTCTTCTGGCAATTCATTGTGGGAGGAAGGACTGTCCCAGATGGGGACTGCTACATCCAGTTTTTTTCCAACCCTGCTGTCACTTTTGGCACTGCCATTGCAGCCTTCTATTTGCCTGTTATCATCATGACTGTCCTTTACTGGCAAATCTCTCGAGCCAGTAAGAGCAGGATAAAGAAGGCGAAAAAGGAAGCTGCACAAAACCAAGATACAGTTTCCCCCAGCCTTGTCCAAGGTAAAATAGTGAAACCAAACAATAACAACATCCCGACCAGTGGAGATGGTTTGGAGCACAGCAAAATTCAAAATGGAAAACCCAGTGAGGAGACTGTGACTGATAACTGTGTTCAAGCAGAGAAGGAGAGCTCCAACGACTCCACCTCTGTCAGTGTGGTAGCCTCCAACTTGAAAGAGGATGAAGCTACCAAAGATGCCAAACAGGCTTCTGCCTCCCAAGACCATCTCAAAGCGGAGAACTCCAAGCTGACATGCATCAAGATAGTCACAAAGTCCCCAAAGGGAGACTGCTGCGCCCCTACCAACACCACCGTGGAGATCGTAGGCACGAACGGGGAGGAGAAGCAGAATAGTGTAGCCCGGAAAATAGTCAAGATGACAAAGCAGCCAGCCAAAAAGAAACCACCCCCCTCTAGAGAGAAAAAAGTGACAAGGACTATTTTAGCCATCCTCCTGGCCTTCATCATCACCTGGACCCCATACAATGTGATGGTGCTCATCAACAGCTTCTGCACATCCTGCATCCCTAACACTGTATGGACCATAGGCTACTGGCTCTGTTATATCAACAGCACCATCAACCCTGCTTGTTATGCGCTCTGCAATGCTACCTTCAAGAAGACCTTTAAGCACCTTCTTATGTGTCATTACAAGAATATAGGAGCTACAAGGTAAAAATAAGAATAAAAATAATTATGGGAAGGGTGAAGAAGTTCCAAATTAAATTAAAAACCCACGATGCTACAGCACTTTATGCTCTTCTATGGAATGTGCAATCCAGGATGCTAGTGGAAATCCTGACATGGGGCATCAGCTCTACCCCTGAGAACTACACTTAAAAACATTTTTTTTAATAATTGAAAACAAATCTTTAGGACATGGGTATGTTTGAAAAATTCAAGGATGTGGACTGGAGGCACAGTTCCTTACTTTCTGAGAGTATTCTGCAGAAGGGCTTTAGAGTCTACAATTTTTGGTCATTCTGTGTAAAATACTTGTTCTTCTTTTTTCTTTCTTTTTTTTTTTTTTTCTTATCCCTTGTATCTGTTTAACACATTTTCATCTAGGGGAAAAAAAAAAGAGGAATTTTAATAATAACTGTGTGGAAGAGGCATAGGAGTATAGAAGATCATTGCATAATCCAAATGCATCATGGCAGAAATTTTCTAAAGTTCAAAGTTGTCTAACAGTTTTTTGCCACTGTCATGTAAGAAGCTTGATGTTGGGTACATCGCGATGAAAGTTATGTTGTTTATGACACCACCGTTTCCAAAACTGCATCAATTCTGCAAGTGTACTTATGCTCAACACGTAATCATTGCCTAACTTGTATATCATTCGAAGTCTGCAGCTTGTCCCATTCTACGGGCTTTTGTTCTGTGACTACTTCATCATGTCAGGATGAAAGTGAAAAGATGTGGTCTCGTCCAGATTGCTACATCCCAAGACTACTTCAGCATCCATGTAAACCAAAGCTTTTGAGACGATTTTGTTCACTTTGTTTGTCACATAATATCAACGTGTGGATTTGTCTTTTACCTCCATCAGCCTTTTCTTCCTGTTTGTACCTTACTTGTCCAGGGCACAAAGACTGAATATAAAAAGTTGTAAATTCAAAGGTCTCATACAATCAGCCACCATGGCGGTCAGACAAAGGGTCTCAACTGAAGAATAGAAATGAGGTTGTTACTAGGAAAATGGAGCTTACATCCTTTTAAAGTTGGATGTACCGATTAAGAGGTATGCTGAGGCTTCACAGAATGAATAGATAATATTAGATCACCATGCTCTTGACCCATCAAAAGACGATTATGATGAATGTATTGAGGAAAAGAAAAAATAGAGTGATATACCCACAGTGTCCAAGTTCTGCCTAAGCACTTAGTGTGGGGTCCTTCCTGGATGTATCCTGGAGAAGATGTTACTTTCTGGAAAAGGTGTTATCGAAATTGCCTTTTACCTCCTTCTTAGTAACTAACTTCCAGGCACTAGCAAAGGTATATTTACAGATTTTGTTACTCAAAAAAGCATAGACAGTGTCCTGAGAGTCTGTCTTCTGGAGTGAAAGCCACCCACCAAATAAGACACCAAATCATTCTGTTATTTCATGCTACCACACTAAAGTCTTCCAAAATGCATTTCAAAACAGCAGCCTCCGAGAATACAGAGCAAGTAATCTTGCAGATTTAAGTTTTACATTTGACAAGCTTATTGGAACACAGTGTCAAAGCACTTTGGCAATATGACAATTTTCATGTTTTGTAGTACAAGTTCCCAGTAGAAAGTGAAAATGAGGAGGATTAAATCGCAGTAAATTAAGGCCACGCTAAACTCAGGATTAATATGTCTTAGTATGCAGTCATTGATTTTATACCTCTAATGATTTCATCCTAGTATAACTAAGTGTCTCCATACAGCCAAGGATCTAATTTTGCAACCCTCACTTGACTTCGGTCATATTTACTATCACTATTTTCATCTTCCTGCTTGTAAGGAAGAATAACTCAATGAAAAACTTGCTGCTTGCCTTTCAAAACTACATTCACTAGGTTTATCTTGGCAGGTCAAAGGAAAGACTTAAACTATCATTTCTAGGTTATTCATTCTCTTACAATGTTAAAAAATCCAAATAAAAAACAAAGATAAAATGAAAACTGTTTGATTTCTAAATCTGACTTCTTTGGAAAAGTTTCCTAAAAGAAACACACCTGCCTCTTTCTTTAAGCAAGTGCTGTGGGTATCAATAGTACAGGTACTCAAATTGGGAAATATTGGTTTGTACAGTCTTATTTAATCTTTTAACTCCATTTTTCTGCCAGGTGTGCAAATCCTTTATTCTCACATTTGAAGCTGTCACTTGCTCATAATGAATTAATCTAGTAGCTAAGGACACCTCTACAGGTTAAGAAGTGCAAGATGTACATTACAATTATACCTCTTCATCATGCGATGGCACTCAATACCACAGGAAATTTTGGGGCCAGCATTCATGAAACAAACAAACGAAACCCATCAGTTTGAAGCTTTCTGGCACTTTTTCTTAGCATGATCCCCTCTTTTGATCCTAAAAGACAAAATGCTTTGATTTGTATTATAGTATATTTAAAAACTTGCAGGTCGCACAGTCCTCTGTGTTTCCACCTTGTAACAGTTTCATGGCACATCCACATTTGCAGACAATAAAACAATGTAAAAATAGATGACAGAATACATCTATGTGTGTATCCACAGGCATGCAAACACACACCCCAACATAATTTATATACATGAAAAATATCATCTAATATTCAAAATATTGCATATCTTATTTGTGTGCTCATACTATTTACCCCCTCCTGAAGGTAGAGAAGAGGCAGAGTCTGCCCTGGGAACCTCTGGAATCTTCAGCTGGTTGTGGCTCAGTAAGACAAGAATGTGATAATTGTTCAGAGCCACAAAATAATTTGTTCTTTTCAATATCCTTTGAGCTCTCATGCCTTTCTTTGTGTCCAAACCACGTTCACCAGGTTTCGCTTCCCTTCTGAGCGATAGTTCTGCGAGATCTAGATGTCAGTCTTGAAGAGCAGCTCTCCCTGGGTAACTTCTCCACCTCACCTGGCTGTCACCTGCACATCACTGGCCCCAAGGCCCCAGGTGCCCTTCTACAGGAACTGCTGCATCTTCACCTTGGGTTTGGCCAGAGCATTCCACTGGCACATCCACATCATGTGTTGCTCTGGCGACTTTTGTTTCACAAGGAAATGGAGCAAACTGTGCACTTGATTCAAGAGAAAAAGAAACAACCAAACAAACAAACAAAAACCTCACCACAAAATGACAACCAACAACAAAAAACCTGCAGCTAGAGCTTCTTGCCCACTCTTTTTTTCCTATTTACTATTTCCAGAAAGAGACCAAAACTTAAAAGTTCCAATCAACCCTTGATATTAACCTTGCTGCAGCAGGATCTGTCCCATTGGCAACCCATGGGGAGTGGCTTGTACTGTCACAGGTCAGCCCTACTTTCACTCTCCAGAAGGAGAACAGCAGTCTGAAGATATGTCAGTTCAGTGGAAAAGAAGGAAAGAAAGGAAAGAAAAGAAGGGAAAGAAAGAAAGGAAAGAAAAGAAGGGAAAGAATGTAAAGAAAAGAAGGGAAAGATGAAAGAAAGAAAGAAAGAAAGAAAGAAAGAAAGAAAGAAAGAAAGAAAGAAAGAAAGAAAGAAAGAAAGAAAGAAAGAAAGAAAGAAAGAAAGAAAGAAAGAAAGAAAGAAAGAAAGAAAGAAAGAAAGAAAGAAAGAAAGAAAGAAAGAAAGAAAGAAAGAAAGAAAGAAAGAAAGAAAGAAAGAAAGAAAGAAAGAAAGAAAGAAAGAAAGAAAGAAAGAAAGAAAGAAAGAAAGAAAGAAAGAAAGAAAGAAAGAAAGAAAGAAAGAAAGAAAGAAAGAAAGAAAGAAAGAAAGAAAGAAAGAAAGAAAGAAAGAAAGAAAGAAAGAAAGAAAGAAAGAAAGAAAGAAAGAAAGAAAGAAAGAAAGAAAGAAAGAAAGAAAGAAAGAAAGAAAGAAAGAACGAAAGAACGAAAGAAAGAAAGAAAGAAAGAAAGAAAGAAAAAGAAAACTGAAGTAATATCAAAAATCTGTTTTCCAGTGAGAACAAAATCTAAAAAAAAATTCTGTCACTGTTCTTTCTTTTGATTTACTAGGAATTAGAGGATCCATTCAAAGATAGCAAAGTATTTCAATGTTGCCTGATGAAAAATAGTCCAGATGCAACAAACATATCTATACAGGTCAGATTGCTTTTTCTTTCTTTCTTTCTTTCTTTCTATCTTTTCTGTCTTACAAATGCTCATGGGGATGGGAGTGCTCAAATGGA
>NW_026991181.1:0-12913 GCF_036250125.1 Pseudopipra pipra
TTGGAAAAAAAGCAGCTGCATTTATTGGATTGGGATGGAAAGAGTCACCTGGGACCCTAAAGCCACCAAATTTTTCTTTCTTCAAGTGTCATCATTCCTTTCTGGCAATTCACATGGTGGTTTTGCACCTGCATTATCCTCTCATCCTCCCAAAATGTACATAGCACAGGGAGAGACACAGGCACCATGTTGCTGCTCAGCAGAAGAGAAAACAGAAATAATGTACCTGCAGCCTAAACAACAAGGTTTCTTTTCCTCTCCAGCCCTCTCATCCAGGTAGAAAGGTCTCCAGAGATAGGAGAGGCAATGGTCAATTAGAAGGAATACTCTTTAGCTGTCAAAAAACCCACGTACCTATTACCTAGTTTGCCTTTAGAAGTTTGATTTTCAGAGACTGGACTGAAACACTTTAAGTAATAAGCTCTAGATAAAGATCTGAGAACCTAATTGCTCTGAAGTATTATTTCCCTATTGAAAATCATGGAAGTGAGGAATTACTTTGTTTCCTAGGTTTTTGTGAGATCATATTAAGGTTTATAGCTTTTGTTCCTGAAATTAGTTTTCATATATTGCTGGCTCTGCTGGACGTTATGTAATTATGTTAAGAGTTCCTGTGGTTCTCATTATTCTTTCTTGCTTGCTGTTGGTGCATACAAAAACATTTCAGTCTTCCCTTGTGGCCTACACAATCTACACAAACTTACACAATTGCAGTCCATACAATCTTGGCAGGTTAATGTTAGGAAGGATACAAGGAGTCCTGTTTCAGTGAGGACATGCAGAAGGCACTTGTATTCTAGGGGAAACAGCCAAAGTTGTGCTGGGCACGACTGTTAATTTCTGTGACTTCAGCAAGGCTATGGGTGGGCACACCATAAGCATGATCTTGATTTTCTGTGGCTGGGATCCCAGAGTGGTGTTTTGCCAAGACAGTAACAAAAACCATTGTGAAAGTTATATATTAAAACTACTTCTGTTGGCACAATGTGCTTCTCACAGTCTCCGTCACATTAGGAATACTAATCATTGTGTCTGCACAAGATTTTTCTCTTCACTAAGCACTCCACAGAACATAACTTTACCATTTGTTGTTATGAACAGCAAGAAGGAAATATTATAACCACTTGAAATCCTAACTATATGAAATAGAGGGTTTGGTCTTGTGTTTCAAGGTATGAAGAGGGATTGGATTTTTTTTTCTTCTTTTGTATTGCTATTATTTTCTCTCATACTCTCAGAAATCTAAGCCAAAAAAGAGCACATTGAAGTGTCTTAGCTTCTTCCAACTGCACCTGGCAGTAAATGGATTTCTTTAAGAGACACCTCTAGCAAAGCATTTTATCTTTTTTTTTTTTTTTGAATGATTGCAAAGCCAAGTGAATAACATAAAGAACAGCAGAAAAAAGTATCAAATATGCAAGTTGGTGGAAGGAAAACAGGACACAAATGTTCTTTAAGCAACCTTAAATGACCACGGCCTTACCTTAAAATCTACAAGTCAGTGGCAAGGCCTCGGTGATGTGTATAAATAAGATTATGCCACTTATCTCTACCATGCTAACATTACATATAAAATAGATAGAAGAGGAAATAAAGGAAAGAAAGATCTGTGATAAAAACTGATGCATTGGCTCAGTATAATGTTGTGCTGGATTGTATTATGTATTAAATCTGACAACATTTTTACGGTATGAGAGTGTTACAGGACTAATTTTGGAATATTTTGTTGCTCGTATATGACTCAATATGCAAATAATTATGGTTCTAAGTAGCTTAGTACAGAGTGTACTGATATGTGTGATTATTCATGTTTGTAATGATGGTATTAAGGTTATAATCATGGATGTAGTGAAAGAAATAGCATCTTAAATAATATTTTTACTGTGGAAACTTGCTCTGGCTTAGACTGGGGTAGAGTTAATTTTCTTCATGGTGGCTTGAATGGGGCTGTGTTTTGGATTTGTGCTGAAATAAGTGTTGATAGACAAGGATGTTTTAGCTATCACTGAGCAGTGCTTGCACAGCATCAAGGCTCCATCTGTTTCTGACACTGGGGATGTCCACAACCAGGACATCTGACCCGAGCTAACCAAAGAAGTATCCCAGACCATATGGCATCATGCTCAGCATATAGAGCTGGGGGGAAAAGGTGGAAGTGGGAGGAACACTGGGAGTTATGGCAGTTGTCTTCCCAGGTCACCGTCAGGTGTGATGAAGTCCTGCTTTCCTGGAGATGGCCTAATAATTGGAAATATTTTTCCTGCTAATAGGAAACAGCGAATGATTTTCTTTTTTTGCTTTGTTTGTGTGTATACCTTTTGCTTTACCTATTAAACTGTCATTATCTCAGCCCACAAGTCTTCACACTTTTATGCTTCCAACTCTCTCTCCCATCCTGTGAGTGAGAGGCTGGTTGGGGCTTAGCTGCCTACCATGTTCAAACCACAGCAAATCTGACAGCAACAAGTTACAGTAGCTTTAATTTTTTTTTTCTTCTTTAACAAGGGACATTTTTCTAGAATTCTAGGACTTCGGAAGAGAATTCACTTATGAGCATAAACTCACCATTTATTTTTACAAATTACATTCATTTTCATCTGTAGAGATTCATAGGGAACTGTCATAATAAGGAGCTTAAGGTCGCTTTTATTTTATATGTATGTTGTTCATTAAATACTATTTTAGCATTTTTCTAATGTGAAACTGAAGTTGCCACTAAAGATAACGTAAATAAAAATACCTATCAATAAAATAGCAAAGTTGATTTTCTTATTACTGAACATTTTTACTGTTCTTCCTCTTCCAAAATTGCTCATTCTTTTCAAGTCACTTTGCAAATATTGTTCTTTACCACTGCTCTCCATACATGACTGGGGCTTTTAAATTTTTTATTAAAAACCTCCTCAACAAAACCAAACACAAACCAAAGTATATGACAGTTATAATACAAACTTATAAGTGAAATAGATTTTGTTATTGATTTTAGACATTTCATTGTGATTACTGAAGTCATGAAATTAATCCAGATCACATCAGACCGAGGCAATACTTGTCCAATTTTAAGTTTGTTTTTCAGCACAACCAGAACTAAGAAATTTACTGAGGAAAATATCTTCATAACATTTCCAATCTACTGCCAAAAACTTAATGAAAGGGTTTATATCCAGTACAATTTCCTAATCAGGAAGGATGATATAATTTGTTAAATATCTTTCTCTGCTTTGATTGTTTATTCAAACAAAAAAAAAAAAATTCTGCTTTTTTCCCATCATTTCCTCAAGATTCTGGAGGTAACTTCAGATAGATTTTCACAGCAGGGAAAAGATAAAATACCAAGAAATATATTTCAGGCCTGTTTAGGATGAAGACTGAAAAGTTAAATTCATATGTCTTAAATTCACAGTGTGATATTTCAGGTTGTAGGGACTGGAATTAGAAATCAGCAATCTGAGGTTTGTTATTTTAATAATTTGGCAGGTATAGTAATTTTCTGTTTTCTTAAAGATAGCATTTTTTTTCCTATATGTTACTATAAATGTCAATGTGATGATGAGTCTCATCTTTGGTGGTTAAGCATGTTGTTTCATAAAGGTGTCAAATATATCTTCATCCAGTAAATACAAAATTATGAGGAAAGTGGTCAAGTTTAGACTCCAGGATAGGCAGATTTCTTATCTCAGACCATTCTAGTCCTAGGAAACCAATCATGCAAGTCTTTCTTTCCATTTCTCCATCAAAGCACCCTTATGATACTGCAAAAATTCAGGTGTTTCGTGATTAAGGCATTATCCTTGGAGATGTTCAAGCAAGGGTAAAGTTCATCTATATTCTGTTTGTGCTGAATCAAACACAGAAAAAGGTATTTTTGTGGTTTTCCTCCACTCAACTGCTTTTGGACAATATGTTCTCCTTCTGAGACATAAAATATGTTAAAAGTGCTGAACAGAAATTATGTAGGAAAGAAAATAAGCAGAATAAATCTTTTTTGTTTATTTGAATCCTAATCCCTTCAGAACTAATTTGGTAGAAATTATACTTTAAAGCAATTCCCTGTAAATTTCTGTCTCTGTTTATATTTCAGCAAAATTATAGCTCAGTCCAATAATGACAGAATAATCTAATAATCACAAAAATCATACCATTTTTTTTACAATTCTGATATGTAAATGTTTCTTCCCACAGATATAACAAAAGAGAAGGCAGCAATAGCCTATTAGTTCAGAAACAAAGCTAATATTTTTAAATCTGTAAAATACCAGTTTGTGTCTTGTGTCTGTGACCTTATATTTCGTGCCATGTTCCTCTTTCTGGACATATTCTAGTCCTTCATTGGGCAAGATAAAAAAAAAAAACATTTTGCATGCTGCACAAATACCGGAGATATGTTTCCAGATTTTTTTTCCTAAAATAAAAATGTCACTTAAGAATTCTTCTCAATGGGAAACTTCAAGATTAAACTCATTGTAGTCCTCACAGAAATTTCTATTTTCCGTTTTTAAACTGCTCGCTAGACTTACTTATTTCCATTCTCATTCCTGCACATACGGCATTTGCCCCAGAAACACTAAATTCAAAAGAGAGACAAAGGTGTAAATTGAATAATACTACAAAATCACTCATGCTTAAAGCCAAACATGAACGCAACAGGAATCTGCCACCACCCAACTTCATTTGCACATCTAAAAATTTATGAGTGTTAATTAATTATTGCTTAGTTATGATTAAAAATGTTATCTATGCAATCAAAACAAAAATACAAAATGCTAATTGTGATTAATGTAGAGTTGAAGCCTAATGAGCTTATGAAAGGTAAAGTGATTAATTTAAACATAAGTGAATAAATTACTTTGCTAATTATTAATTTATTGTAAAATGTTTTGTATTTTGAAAAATGTCATAGCTTGAGAATGCTAATATGTTCCTAATCTTCTGGGTATATATTATAATTTTAAAATGAAAATGAAAACTCTTACTCTTGGGGAGGCCTTATTTTTTTTTGTTTCTGTAGAAATAAGACACTTTCTTCTTAAAAGAAGCTTCCATTGTAGCACCAAGAGACTGCATTTTCCTGAAATATTAATTTCACATTAATTTTAAAAAAGAAAAATTAAAAATTGAGCAAAGACTTCTGTGCATGTCTAACTTTACATATATGTGATGACCCAGTAATTGGTAGGAATAAGTCTGTCAGTGCACCTATTTTTCTGTTCCAGTGGGCCCTCAAAGCAGCCATTACCAAAACAAGTATAAAATCATAGAATATTTTTGGTTGGATGGGACATTTAAAGGTCATCTATTCCACCCCCTGCTGCAATAAGCAGAGACATCTTCAACTCCAAGCCCCTCCAGACCTGGCTTTGAGTGTTTCCAGGAACAGAACATCTATCCCCTCTCCAAGTACTCTGTTCCAGTTTCCCCATCCTTACTGTAAAAAACTTCTTCCTTATATCTAATCTTCATCAGATATATTGTCATAAGAAGAGTCACATCAGCATTAGAAGTGTGTTTAGGAGAAGATAGCAAGAATTAATCATCTCTTCTCTCCAGTCGTGCAATATAGTTGTACAATCATCTCACACTGAATTCAATTGCTTCTGGATCATCTTAATTTTTTACTACAGTTGACAAAATATCATATTCACCCTTTTGTTGGCATGTTACACTGATGTCTCAAAAATTCAGGCAAGATCTTAAATTGACTGTTCAATCAGGCCTGGCATTTTTAAATATAACAAAAATATTAAATAAATAAATTTCTTCTGGATGTAGGAAAGCCCAAAACTTTATTGCGGATGTCTGGAATGAAAGCAGCCACATACTCGCATAAATTATTGATGCTTGATTTCTGTTATATCACCATATTTTCATTTTCCATTTCTTGTAAAGCATCTCAATGGGGGAAGCTGTTGCTCTGCTATTATAAAACTTCAGCTGGAGCACCAGAAATCTGCACTCCTCTTTCACAGGCCCATGGCCTTGCAAAAATCTCATTAAAATTTGTCATTCAGTTACATGAATGAAAGTATGAGCTTTCTTGTCATTTATAAATGCAATATCTTATATTAACTGTATATAAGAAAGGCATAAGATATTTCACCGAGTGCTTTAAGACAGTTTTAGAGATGCTGCTTTCAATATGGTGTAGAATACATCTCACAGCTGCTAAAGCCTCTAAATCTGAGTTGTACTAAGAGGTGGTTCCTATTAATATAACTGAATCCTCAAAGTCTGGACATCTCCAATTAACTCTGACACTAAGCAACTTGTGCTATTTTTGCAATCCTTTCTTTATCTCTGAGAATTCCACCTGACCTCTTCCTTTTTGGTTGTTTAATCTATGTAATTTTGCAAAGTGTTTTTGAATGTCTGTTTTAAATTAAAATATATTTTTAATAAAATTTAAAAGCCATCTTAATTTTGCAACTTTGCTATCTAAATTTGCTGTTAATTTTGAAAAATTTACTCCCATAGAATCATCAGAAATGCCTTTTCCTTTTTTGTTTCTTTGCCAGAAGAAAGAAAGAAAGGGAAATGGACTTTTTTTTCCCCTCCAGTTAATGCCGAGCAGAGCATAGTTTTACTTATTCTTTAACCACATCAGGTGTAGCTGAAAGGCAAAATATAGTTCCTGAAAACTCCATCAGCAGCAAAGGATCTTCAAGTCAATGGATCTAGTGTCAAACCCAACTACAAGTTGTCCATTAAAATGCACATTTTACAAACAGACATATACATACACATATATAATATAGGGTTATCAAATTCCCAATTTGCACAAGAATAAGGGTAAGAAAATTATTTTTTCTCTTTTAAAAAGACAATAATTTTTGGTGCCCATGGAAAGATATTAAAGCTGTGCACAACATAAAAAACAGCTAGGTATTAAGAACAACTGTCTATTTTGAATTGCAAATTTATTTCTTAGAGTCTTTTTTGTGATATAGAGGAAGTCTTCAAACATATGAATGCTATTTCTTCAGAAGTGCACCCTCTTTTTGGCCTTGCCCTGCTGGTTTTGCAGTGGCTCTGCTTCGCTAGACAAGTTTGATGTGAAATTCATATAGTTCAGAAGTCAAAAGGTGGAACAGAATGAATGGACACACTTGGACACTGGCAAAAAGTTAAAATGACCACATAAAGCTTAAAGAACCCAATATCTGTGAGTGAGTAACATTTTCAGCTTCCTTTAGCACTACTAGGAAATTGAGAGTATTATATGGTTTTGCAAATGTATATCAAGTTATTCCTATTTTAGAGTGCTAAAGACTCAGGTGAAACACAAGGGAAAAGAGAAGAGAAAAGAGAAGGGCAGGGCAAGGCAGGGCAGGGCAGGGCAGGGTAGGGCAGGGAAGGGAAGGGCAGGGCAGGGCAGGGCAGGGCAGGGAAGGGAAGGGAAGGGAAGGGAAGGGAAGGGAAGGGAAGGGAAGGGAAGGGAAGGGAAGGGAAGGGAAGGGAAGGGAAGGGAAGGGAAGGGAAGGGAAGGGAAGGGAAGGGAAGGGAAGGGAAGGGAAGGGAAGGGAAGGGAAGGGAAGGGAAGGGAAGGGAAGGGAAGGTGTATTTTTTTGAGAAATTGCCCATAGCATAGAATTGTTGTGCAAAGTAACATTCTATTGAATAAGAACCCTAAACTTAATTTTGCATATAAACATTAGAAACTGTTCAGCAATTTGTAAAGCAGTAGTTATATTAGTTAATAAAAATGTGGAAGTATTCAGTTTAACTATTCAGTTTAACTATATACAATATAGTCATGTGATGATACAGTAAGAAATAATATAGCATATGAAACATTCCAATGAAATAGCTTGTTTTATGCAAATACATAACAAAGCAGAACCACATTTGAATTTTAGGTAGGTACTCTGCAGACTACCTATTTTTCTGTTCATTAAATGAAAGTCCTTTCAGCAAACAGTTAAGTTCAGCTTTCATTCAGAGGGTGAGCAGAGACTGCCAAAGGTTTCACTCAAGCCATATGCAGTGTCAACCCATCACTGTACAGGAACAAACACAATATTCTCGAAGTCTGTGCTCAGCAGAAGTAGCAGATAAGTCAGTAAAAAGCATTATTGGTACTATCAGTGTGGGGGAAATCAACAGAGTATTTCAAATAATATGGGCAAAACTCAGTTTTGTATGAAGTGTGTTTATTGACCGAATTCTGAGTGAGTTATTGAAAGCTGGATAAGCTTCTTAAAAAAGAAAGTCGGGTGCCTTTGTACCAGCTCCTCACAGTATCATCAGTTCTCTCAGTTAAGCTTTCTTTGCTCTAAAGAAAACAGCAGAGCACACAAAATAAAAACCTTTTGAGGAAAAGGGAAATATTGCTGATATGAAGCATGTTCCCAGAAGCCAAGCTAATAGAAGTTCAAAATGCACGATGCTGGTAACTTAGTTGAGTAGGAAAGCTATGGGTTATTTAGTGCTGCTCAGAACTTCCTTATCAACTTTACATATATTATGCTGTGTTCTACTGGTTAGGTATCTCATATCTTCCTCTAGAAGCAGGCTTGGACCATTTTTTAATGAAATGAATGCTTTATCCACTGATTTCTCCAGCTACTTTTATTGAACTAGTTCAATATTAAACAACACACTCCAGCTATCAGGTTAAAATAGTATTTTAAAGACTATTAAAATCTAAGTGAAGTGTCTTACTAATATTAAGAGATATGTTGTGGTGTTTCCTCCAGATACCATTTCAGTGTTTATAAATGATCATGGCATCATAGAATATTTCAGGTTGGAAGGGACCTTGAGAAGTCTCCATTCCTAACTCCTGCTCAAAGCAGAATCAGCTTTGGGATCAGACCAGGTTGCTCAGGGCTTTACCCTTTTTGGACTTTCAATGACACAACCTGGTCCACTGCTTGCCAGTCCCCACAGGGAGAAAAACATCCTCCTTATGTCCAACCTGAACCTCTCTTGTTTCAACTTACACAAATCTGGCAAACTTGCACTCTGTCACCTCTTCCAGATAATGATTATAATCAAGACAGATGTTAAATTAGACCCATTCAATACTTCACTTGTTACTGGTGCCTAGTAGAGTATGGCACACTAACAGTCCAATCAGTTTTTTACCCATCTAGTTTATGTGTGCATCAAGGCTGCAATGTCTTTATTTCATACACGAATATGCAGCAGATAGTGTCACAAGTCTTGTAAAAATCACAGTCAATGACATTCATTGAATCTCCTCTGATCCACAAATCCAGTCACTTTATCCTAGAAAGCAATCAGGTGGGTCAGGAATTACTTGGCCTGGGTCAATCCTTGTCAAATGTTGCCTGCTGCTGCCCTCTTCTACATGTGGTGAGAAATGTTCCCCAAGGGGACTCAGTGTTTTTCTCAGGGACTGATGTGGAGCTGACCAGGTTGTGCTTCACTGGGTCATCATTGTGGACTTTTTTGAACATGCATAAATACCTGCCTTTTTCTAGTCATCTCCAGTTTCCCCGACCTTTCAAAGGTAATAAGAGTAGCAAGGACATTGTCCCTTTGGCTGTAGTGCACCCTGTTTAGCCCTATAGGCTTCAACAGACTGAGCTGAAGTTTCAAGGCCAGGTTGGATGAGACATTGATCAGCCTGGTCTAGCGGAAGGTGCCAACGGCAGCGGGGTTGAAAACAGGTGATTTTTATGGTCCCTTCTAACCCAAATCATTCTATCATTTTATGATTCTACAAGTTCTCAAAAGCAGTTCTTGATTTGATCCTCATCAATTGCAGGTTATTCTCCTACTTCACCCTTTCCTCTAGGGAAGACCTTGTTGATGAAGACTAAGGCAAAGGCAGCCTTGTATGCATCTGCTGCTAGTGAATCACCAATCCCATTCAGCAGCTGACCCACACTTTCCTTGTTCAGTTTCTCACTACTAATGTAACGCTAGAAACTCTTGTTGACTTTAACTTCCCCTGCAGGTCTCATATGCAGTTGACTTTAGGTTATTACAACACCACCAGGCTGTTACAGCACCACCCCTTCGTGCCCAGACATTGTTCTTAAATTCCTCCTTGTTACTTATTTCTGATTTTGCCCTCTATATGCTGACTTCTGGCACTGCAGCTCTGATTTGAGTTGTGTGTTTTGCCAGCATCCCAATATATCTATTTATTTTACTGACTATTGAGAGGAGCTGCTGTTGTAATTGGAGCATGCAGTCTTTAAAGAGCTGCCAGTTTTCCTGAGTACTTTTGCACTTCAGAGCTGCTTCCCATGAGATTCCACCTACCAGTTTCCTGATGACAATTACAATTACATTTATGATTGACTAATATCAGAAAACTAAGTTGTGAAACAGATGCTTAGATGTAGAGACAGATGGAACCCTGTTGTAACATTACTATTTCTTCTGTTTTAGAAATATCTGTTGTTTTTTTCCTGTATTATGAACTTCAATTCTCAGATATTAACCATATTTTCAAAAGAGTGCTTTTTCTCCTAAAGAAATAAATTATTATTCAGCCCAGCTTCAGTTACTACAGGAACAAAATAGAGATACACTTTTTTTTATCAAGTTGCTGCTACTTGAACATTAAAACACACATCAAGATTCACCATATTGACACAATTGCACGATCTCATTTTTGTGCTCTGATTTGGCTCCCAGTGAAGGTGTATGTTTTGCTCTGTATGAATGTTTTACATCTTGAATCACCTGAACAGCTTTTCAAAAACTGTTAGGAAATGGGCAGCATCAAAAGAGGAATGGTCAGCAGGCTGAAGTAGGTGACCCTCCCCCTCTAGTCTACCCTCATGAGACCCCACCTGGAATGCCACATCCAACTCTGGGGTCTTCAGCACAAGAAAGATGAAGACCTCAAAGGTTCAGAGGAGGGCCAAAAAGATGATCAGGGGACTGGAGCACCTCTCCTGTGAAGACAGGCTGAGAGAGCTGCGGTGTAGAGCCTGAAGAAGAGAAGGCTCCAGGGAGACCTTGTTGCAGCCTTTCAGTACTTAAATGGGGTTTATAAAAAAGAGGGATAGTGACTTTTTGCACAATCAGATAGTGATGGGACAAGGGGTAATATTTTGAACTAAAAGACAAGAGATTAAAAGGCATCTAAGCAGGTTTCCCAGAGAAGCTGTGGATGCTCCATCCCTGGAAGTGTTCAAGGCCAGGTTGGGTGGGGTCTTGAGCAATGTGATCTGGTGGGTGGCACCTGTTCCCATGCCTGGAGGTATGAGACTATGTACTCTTTAAGGTCCTGTCCAACCCACACCATTCTGTGATTCTATAATTGTATGAAAAGGTACTAGTTTTAGGTTTTTAACATCTTGCTTCCACATTCAATTGTTTTCTGTGGGGTTTTGTTTGGTTTTTTTTTTTTTTTTTTTGAGTAATAGAACTAATCCCACTGTATCTAAAAGCTAATGACATGTAACATAACTGCGGTCTCAGAGAGATCACACTTTTTTTTGCCACCATTATCCTGCTGCAGCCATCCTGATCCATTTGTACCTGCTTTTCATCTGTCCTTCAGTGGAGATTAGCCTGGCACTCCCTCTTTTGCCAAGCCTAGCTTAGAAAAAACTGGTGTAGTCAAATTGTATGGGCTTTCCACTGTGTAAAATCCATGTAATAACAGTGATGAGGGAGCTATATAAAAGGAGAGATGAGTCTATAGTGTATCACCATACCATAATTAAGATAAATCTCAGCAAATGTGCATTCCACTTGTGCAGCTTGCCAGGCCTTTCCCTACATCTTGTATCTTAAAAGACATTGTTTAATCAATCCTTAAGCTTTTACTCACTGTGGGCTTAGTTTCTTCTTTCTATGGAAGATCAAAAGTGGAAGCTGTTTAGAAGATTTCCTCTCTAACCACCAGTGCACTTCAATAATACCCTCCCTTGTGTAAAGAGGAGATTAGAATTGTGGGATACACCTGCCCCAGAGATTTACACACCATTCACAGTTAAAATATACCTGTAGAATCCCTGGAGAAAAGTGCTTCATTGTACAGGGTAAATGCTGATTTTACTCATCTAAAAACCACTGTCACCATTTATTTTTATACAATTTGAAGACAAATATCTCAATTCAGAGAACAAATTGTTTTTAGACGAATGGAAACTGATGATACACTTGGTTTGTTCTGTCCTTTTGGTG
Source organism: Pseudopipra pipra (assembly GCF_036250125.1). Classification (NCBI taxonomy): domain Eukaryota; kingdom Metazoa; phylum Chordata; class Aves; order Passeriformes; family Pipridae; genus Pseudopipra; species Pseudopipra pipra. Next base: position 12,115 of record NW_026991181.1, read on the forward strand.
GGGTATATTATTCCACCTGTCCTCCAAGGACTTCTTGAGGGCCAGTCCTCATTTATTTGAGTGGGGAAAAAAACCTCACCACTAACCTTAACTTCAAAAAAAAAAGTAAGGATTTTAAAACTCAGGGGATTTATATTTTCAAAACACAATGCAATGCACAAATTGCACAGGAGACCCCTGTTAGCTCATACTGAACATTTCCCTATCATGCCCCCAATAAGTATTGCTGACACAAGCAGAAGGGACTGGGGAAATTTCTTTATTCTATCCTTTAAATCAGAATGTTGTGATATTCCTAAAGGGGAAACAGTCATTTATTTGGCAAATAAAAATAAACCTCAATAACTGGAAATATTTGTTGATATTTGTTTGTGTGTACACAAATACAGAGAAAATTAAAGAACACCAGAAGACCATAACTCTTTTCTGCAGTAACTTCCAAGATTTTGGATTAGTTCTCCTTGAAATAGGTAACAATGTTTGGTTCACTCTAGCATGAAAAAATCTGATAAGCAGTTTCCCCAAAATATTTCAAAATATGGATTAAAAACTAGTTCAGTAAGTACTTGAGGGACTTAAATATTCCTGTCAAAGCAGATGTACTAACCTTTAAACATCTTAGTGTAGTGATTAACATGCTGAGGTGGATATTCAGCAAATACGATGAAACCTGAGAAGCTCAGACAAGTGAAGTTGCTTCACCACCTTAAGGACTGTCTCTAGGAAGAGCAATCAAACCACTTGATATTCATCTTCTGTAGTATAAATCATGCAGATCCACTGTCTTAATTCATTTTCC
>NW_026991182.1:0-12880 GCF_036250125.1 Pseudopipra pipra
TCTTTTTCTTGTGGTGGTTGAAGGTGCACTGTCTCCTTCAGGCACAGGCAGCCCACCAGGACACATTAGAAAAAATCCGAAGCAGTCATCTGGACTCCCTGAAAAACCAGTTAGAAGAGAGAATTAGAGATCTTGACCGTGCACTGGGAAGGATAAGAAGCAACCAAGCAGAAAGACCTTTTCAAAAAGAATCCACCCAGGCAGAAGTGGAAAAGTATAAAGAACTGTATGTGGTGGAAGCAAAAAGCAGAAAAAGCCTAGCCAAGAGACTGGAAAGGTAAGTCCCTGCTTTTTTTTACTGGTACTAAGAGACTCCTTTTTCCTCGTGCATTTTCCTTCTTAAATCCCTTTTCTACATCTGGCCAGCGTCAGGTGTGAAAGCATAACGTGGCATCTTTGTGGGGAAAGTTCCTTAAGACCTTGCCTTCATCAGACCTGTCTTCCTTTCTCTTTAGAGTTCCAGCAGTAACAGCACAGTAGCGCCACTCTGGCATTGCTGGTGTCTTTTTCAAGTTGCTGTTGTTTTAGCAGGCAGTCTTTTTGCCAGTCTCTAATCTCCTCATCCTGTGGGGGAGAGAAAAGACGAATCTTGTACCCTTTCCTGTTTGAATGAGGAGAGGCCTCTCGGAGAAGAGAGTTGGATTCTGTGAATCCAAACTAAGAAGGCTCTTGTTTGGCTTCGGTTTTGGCAGCGGGTCTGAGGGTTGAGCTTTCCTTGAGAAGGCCAGGGTAGGCCAGAGTTCTTCTGGAGGTGACACTGTCTGCTCCTTGCACTTGGTGTGATTTCTTAGAAACAGGCCCTGTGAACAAGCTCCGATCAAAGGATGTGCTGGTTTTGGACGGTCTTAATGCCCTTGGCTTTTAGAAGTGGGGTAATAGTGAAGGCTGTGGAGGGTAACTTTGCGAAAGCCTTCCTGCCAAAGATGACTCTGTGTGTGCTTGTGAATGTTTCAGAGCTAATGAGAGACTTGCAGAGGCCAACACCAAGCTCTTTTTGGAGCGCCACAGAAGCAGATCTGCAGTCCCAAGCAGCGCCGTCATCGGACACCTGGCTGCAAATCCACTTCTGGATTCAACTGGCCTGGGACGTCTTGGCACCGGTTTGGGACCGAGCAGAAGCCTGGGTCTCAGGCATCTGTGGTAAAGTGGAAGACTTCTGGTCATCAGGTTTGTCCAAATTTTCCAGAGTGGTCCAAGGCCCAAAAATACGGAACTGGAAGCAATGAGCTGTGGAACTCCATTCTTTGACAAGAGAAACCGTGGGAAAGAGCACTGTGGCGCAGGAACCTCCCCCCTAAGTTCTCCACTAAATTGACACATAGGGTGTGTGTGACCTATTTGAAATGGCTGATGTCACCGTGAGTGCCAAATGCCACCAGACATCTGTGAGACACCTTTTTCTTCATCAGTGATCTTCGTTCTAGCAGTTTCTTCCCTGGACCTTGCTTTAATCTGTTACTCTGGATAGGAGGCATTTGCTGGTGTAGTTCCTGCTACGTCTTCCTCCATGAAACAGCAGAGCTCCCTACTCCTTGGGAAGTCTTCACGGCCTTCTAATTTTGCAGCAATGCTGCAAGCTCTGCAATACCGCTGGTCCGAGTATGCCCTGTAGTCAGCAGTCAGTGTGATAGCACATCCCTGCCAGACTGCAGAGCATGATAGCAGGAGACGTGGAAACCACGCGCCAGGAGTTGTAATCAGCGGGACAGGCGCGTAGCATGGGATTGAGGCATGGGCAAGCAGGAGGCTTGGAAGCAGATGATCTTTAAGGTCCCTTTAAGGTCCCCTTTTGGGGTTTTCCCGGAATTCACTGCCTTTCCATCCCGCTGAGTTCTTTTTTTGTTCTTTCTGTCTGCAGGTTGCTGAACTTTCCCGGCAGCTGGAGAGGGAATGTCAAAAGCGCACGCAGCTGGAAGCCACAAGTCAGGGTTTGCAAGACGAGCTGTCTAGCCTGCGTGGGAAGTGGGAAAACCTGGAGAAGAGCAAATGCCAACTGCAAGAAGAGCTGGCAAAGCTCCAGCCTCATTTGGAGACCAGTGTGGTGGATGGCAGCCAGATCATGGCTAGGCTTGGCCAACGAAGATTTGGAAGGGCTCTCCCCACATTTGCTACAAGCGCGCTGGTGGCTAAAGAGGCCAATGCGAGACAGTCAAGATGGGTTGCAAAAGGCACAGCAGAAAGACTCCTTGGATGGGATCGGCAAGACACGATTCTTTCTGCGTTGTCTTCTCTCTTCGATGGTGATCCTGCGTGCGTTCTCAAAGGAAGCAGCAGCGTTAGAGACAGTGTGTCTGCAGACCTCTCGATTGGAGGCCAGAGTAGACCAGCGCTGGAGACCAATGTGGCCAAGGCTAAGATGTTGCTTCAGGGAGTCCTCGTGGCTCCTTTTGCGGGCTCCTCTCTTGCAGCAGCCAGTGGCAAGTTTGCCATAGATCACGATCTTAGGGAGGCGGTAGTCCTCCATCCTGGAGACGTGCCCTGCCCAACGCAGCCGTGTTCTCAGCAACATGGCCTCAGTGCTGGTAATTGCTGCCTGTTGTAGAACAGACGTATTAGTTCCGTAATCTGAGCAGCGGATGTTTAGGATTGTACGGAGACAGCGTTGATGGAAGCGTTCGAGGAGTCACAGGTGGTGGCGGTAAATGAGCCATGATTCGGACCCATCTGAGAGAGTAGACAGCACTATGGCTCTGTAAACCCTGATCTTTGTACTTTTCTTCAGGTGTTTATTTACAAGGACTCCCCGAAACAACCTCTCAGCCTTGGCCATATTGATCAACATAACTGGTCTACTCTGACCTCCAATCGGGAGGTCTGGAGACACACTATCTTTAACGCGGCTGATGCTTTTGAGAAAGCACGCAGGATCACTCTTGAGGAGAAAAGACAACGCAGAAAGAATCATGCCTTGCAGAATATATCTCCTAAGGAGTCTTTCTGCTGTGCCTTTTGCAACCGGCCGTGTCTATCTCGTGTTGGCCTTTTTAGCCACCAACGCGCTTGTAACAGACGTGGGTAGATCCCTTCCCAAATCTTCGTTCGTGAAACCTGGCCATGATGATGATGATGATGATGATTATTTCACCAGACTCTTTATGGAGTCTTCCGAAAGCTCTCGATGCCTTTGGTAACCTGTTGTGTCCCCTAGTAGGGGCAGTATCCAGTTCATTCTTCACGGGTTGTTGTGTAATGGACTGAATTGCTGAGTCTTGACCTACACGGTTGGTCCTGAAAAGAGTCTGAAAGTGTTCAGAGCATCAATTTAGAACGGCGGTTTCACCTGTGAGAAGCATTTGACCATCTGCGCTGAGTAGAGGGCTTTGGGCCTGGTCTGTCGGTCCATATGCTGTTTTCAAGGCCTCCTAGAATCCTCTGTGATCACCCGTATCTGCGCATAATTGAATTTTTCCTGCTAGATTGATCCACCCCTTGTTTTGGATGTCACGAAGTTGCTGTTGGAGGTTGCTGCCTGCGAGACGAAAGGCCGCTTTTCTTCCATGAGCAGATGGCTGAGCAAGGTGTGCTCGGTGGGCAGTTCTCTTTTTCCTCCACAAATCCTGGATCTCTTGACTGTTTTCATCCAAGCAGCCCTTGTTCTTCTTGAAGGAGAAGCCTAAGGATTCTTCAGAGGACTGCAGGATACTATTTTCCATAGGTTGCCCAAATGATTCAGGAGAGGGATCTATGGAATGATCCTGGAGCCTAGTTTGAAGGTTTGCCTGAAAGCTGTCTCTCCCTTTAGCTGATTGAAGATCTTTAACTTGGAATCTCCTGCTCGGAATACCGGCCCTTTTAGGTTTGAACTTAAGGTTGAAGTGAAGTTTACAGCCAAACAGAACACTAGAAAAGGGATGTGGAAGAATGCGCCGAGCAGGAAATAAGACCAAAACTACAAGTCTGGTTCTCTACTCAACTGGGCATCTTGTCAACAATTTGAGTCTGAACAACCTCAGTCTGTGAGGAGGCTCTTGACTCCCGCTAGGTGTTCTTATGCCAACTTGGTCTTGAATAAACTGAAGAGTCTAGTAGGTGTCCTTGTTTTCTTCTGTTGCCCCTGCCGACTTTGCTTCTGCCATTCCCCGATCCCAAGGCTGTCCCCTCTTCTTCCCTCTGCTTGCCTCTGGGACAGGTGGGGACCTGTCCAGCTTGGGCAGAAAGGGTCTGGCTGCCAGAACTGTCCCGACATTTGAGGAGAACTGCTGCGTTTGGTGACAGAATTGGAGCTCTTTGGACCTAGGTGGGAGGGATGAGGAGAGTCCTATTTTTGAAGGTTTATTAAGGCTTTCTTCCCGGGCCGGGAGTTAAGACTTCTCTCTCTGCCCTTGGTCTGAGTGCAAATCAGTGCGGCAGACAATTTCAAGGCTGAAAGAGAAGCCAGGCCTGAAGGCCGAGCCAGAGCTCTCCTCTGCTCCCTTCAGCTCTGCTCACAGCTGCATCTTCAGCCCGTCCCAGAGGCCAGGCAAATGCATCCCCTTCCTCCGTGAAGGCTTGAAGCACAGTCCTGTTAAGATCCTGGCCTACAGGTGAGCTATTGCTTCTACTGGGTTGCCAGAGTCTTCCAGTGCTTTCGAGCCCTCCTCTTTGTGTTCTGGGCAGAAGACAATGGGTGAGCTTGTGGTAGCCATAAAACACAGGCAACTCCCTGATCCTGTGGGAAGCGGATGGGTTTGTAGCCCGCTGTAAGAGGGAAAGTTGGGAAGGATGCTGAAGCTGAAACCATACGCCGTTGAAATCTCAACCCAAACAATCTTTATTCCCAAGAGGTGGCCAACAAAAGGAAAAAACCCCAAGAGAGAGGAAGGAGGAGAAAAATAAGCCCTCGGTACGACTCCCCCAGTTGCCCAGGTGTTGCTTCTGAAGTTATCTTCCCGACCCAGAAGGCCTAGAATTGCCCAGAGCAGAAGCTGCATTCTGGGAGAGTCGGCAGGCTCACAAGATAGCTGGCGTGCCCGCCAAAGGCAACGTTGTCCTTTGATGTGAAGCTTGCGTCTGCCGAGCACGAGCCATCCGCTTTTTATCCAATTGATTGGCGATGTCCACCTGGGCAGGTGTGGTCAGCACCGCCCAGCCAGAGGCCTTCAGTCCCTCCCAATGTTCTGGAAGCGGTGCCCCTTCTGCGCACGCGTGTGTCCTTTGGAATCCCCCCCGTGCTTGCGCGCTGTACTTCAGGGGGTCTTTTCTAAATGAGTCTGGGGGCGTACTCCATCACCCTCCTGTTCCCTTTTTTCTTCAAATGCCCTTGGAAGGTGATCAGGCAATAATAAGACACCAATTAATTGTAGTTTGTCCAAAACGCTTCCTTCAAGGACGAAGTTGCCGTTTCTCAGTGCTTGTTTTCTCCTAAGTTGGCAGGAAAAGGGTAGACCCTCCCAGGCGGCTGGGCCAAAGAGAGACCAAAAGTATCAACATCCAATTAAGCCCCGATACACCCGCAAAGAAAAAGGGAAATTTCTTCAGCCCGCTTGCGGTCCATTGTAGCGTCCCTCCCCTGAGCAAGCTGGTGCAGAAGTTGTGGGCCTTCACTTGGTGTTGTCATTGGGACCAAGTGGGACAAGATGTGTTTGAAAGTTTCTTGCTGCCCTGCTGTGTGCTGCCTGTTGGCTGGTGGAGCATCAGCAGAGCAGAAACTGACTGTTGGCATCTGGCAAAGCAGCAGGTGAGAGCAGTTGCGAGGGGGGGAGGGGGGGGCGAGGTGTCTGCTCTTCAAGAGGGACAATGTCAGGGTTGAAAACAAGTCTGTGGGAAGGCAGACAGAGCTAAACAAGTCCCTGTAAGTCTGTAAATGCTGAACCATCATGGTGTGATGCAGGGCAGCCAATTGTGATATATGTTTATGAAAAAACACCAATGGTATTTTAACATGTATGTTATGCCCAGGGCTATGAGTCAGTGTTCTGTTCCAATAAAGGTTCTTTCCTCTCCTGTCTTGTTGCTTGGAAGTAGACTGTCTGCGTATTTTCTTTTATTGACCGCCACAACAATAACAGGACAAGAGAAAGGAGTTGGGGAATTGTCCTGGAAGTCTGGTCTGGTGGGCTTGGAGCACTGGGTGGGCATTTCTTGAGAGCTGTGGTGGCCTCCGCCTGCTTGGGCTGGGATGTCACTTCATGCTGAGCCTCATTTGATGGCAGTGTGCCCAGAGGCAGCCCGGCTCCAGGCTGAAGCAAAAAGCCAGAGCGGGTGATGGGGAGCTGCTCCAGCGCCTACCGCAGCCTGCGGCCCGGTGGGAGCGTCCCGGGCCCTGCCCCGGGGCGCCCTGAGGCGGGGCAGTGCCCACTCCCGCCGGCCGCCCTCACAAGGCCCAGGCCGCCTCCTTCCCACAAGGCCCAGCAGGGCCGCCCTCACACCTGCCCCGCCCTGCCCTGCCCCGCCCGGCCCCACCCTGCCCCGTGGCCTCTGTCACACCCCACGCTGACGTGCTGAGCCTTCCACCAGCCATTGTGACACCACAGGCGCCAGTCGGGCACGGCTTTGTTGGTGCCCGCAGCCGGCGCCCAGAGCTGCTGTAGCCTCTCGGGGAGCAGCAGCACATCCCGCTCGGGGAGCATTGCGCGCCTGTATCGCCGTCTTGGTAGCTGCAGGCCACGACCACTGCGCAGGGCGACCTCGTCTGCCTTGTGCTTTCTACCCTGTGCCCGTCCTTATTGTCGTCCTTGTCCCCTTTGTCACCCTCCCCCTAAACCTCCCCCTCGTCCCAATTCCTCATCCCTACTTGGCTCCCGGCAGCCCGCCGGGGGCTTCTTGCACTCCTGCTGCTGGGAGCTCCAAGCAGGGCCATGCCGTGGCTTCTGAGCAAGGAGCGGCGGCAGTCGCCCTCCAGCAGCAGCAGTGGGCAGCCCTGGGCTGCCACCAGCTCCAGCAGCGCCTCCCAGCTCCGGGAGCAGGGGCTGGGCAGGCTGCACCGCGCGGCCGCCCGCGGTGACCTGGGCTGGCTGAGGCGGTGGCGCTGGTACATCAAGGTAGTCGGCATCGACAGGCGAGACCAGGAGATGCGGTGAGTTCTGGGCCACGCTGACGGCACAGCTTGGCTGCTCCTGAGCCAAGCTGCAGTAGTCCTGGGCAGCCCTCTCTTAGGGATAAGGCTTGAAAAATGAGATTTGCCCTGTCAGCTGGGAGAGGGAACTCTTGAGCTTTTCACTGCTCGGAGCTGCCGGCCGGGCTCCAGCGCTGTTGGAAAGGCGTGTTGCCCACCTGCCGCTTGGCCGTGGTCTCTCTGCAGGGCTGTTCTGCAGCTGCTCAACCCTCACCTGTTCTCTTCTGCCCTCTGGCTGATCAGCGCAGCATTGCAGCAGCAGCAGCAGCAGCAGGAGGAGCAGGAGGAGCAGAGTCGGAGCAGGGTCCCCAGGGTGCTGGGTAGAGACACAGCTTGGGCTCGTCCTTTGTCTGTCTGGGTTAAGAGTGTCTGTTTAATTTTTAGGACACCTCTGCATCTGGCTTCGGCCAATGGCCATGCAGATGTCGTGAGATATCTGCTAAGAAAGAACAGCCAGCCCAACCTCGCTGACAGCTTCAAGAGAACGGCCCTGATGAAGGTGTGTGGAATGCCTTCTGAGCTTGGAGGTGGGGTTTAGTGCTGGGGTGTTAAAGGGGAGGTGTCTGGCAGGATTCCTTGCAGCGCAGGGCCATAGAAACACGCCTATTGCAATGGGCACGGCACAGCCTCTGTTAGCTGATCTTTGCAGATGGTCTTCTATGGCAGCATTCAGGAGCTGAGGCAGTTGTGGGAGAGGGGGATGGATGTAAAAGTTGGAAGCCTTTCCCTTTTGGTGTGTTGTTGCCAGGCAGTCCAGCAGGAGCAGGAAGAATGTGTTGCTGTTCTGCTGGAACACGGTGCCGACCCCAATCTGGCAGACGCGGACGGCAACACTGCCCTTCACCTGGCTGTCCTCTCTAAAAATACAGCTGTAGCAGGGCTGTTACTGGAGCATCATGCCAAGAATGATGCTCAGAACCAGGTAACCTTGGCATGTGGCTAAAGCTGCTCTTTCCAAGAGCTGCAGAGCTTGTCTGTGTCTTTCTAATGGGGATTCTTTCTCCTTTTAGTGGGGATTTACCCCCTTGAAACTTGCAGCCTTGCAACAGCATGAGGAGATTGTGGAGTGCCTTGTGAGCAAAGCAGCTGACAGGCACGCTCAAGGCCAGGGGGAAAGGTGAGGGCTTTGTCAAAAGAGCACCCGGGCCTTCTGGGTAGTCTGCAAGTGTGAGTGAGACGAGGGGCGTGGCAATGAGCTGGGAAAAAGAAGGAGGAGCCCCGTGGAAGCAGTTCACTGGGTGACTGGTAAATGCAGGTCTCTGCACTTGGCTGCTCTCGTAGCTTTGGGGCTCTCACCCTTTGTCCGCTGAGGTCTGCAAGAAAGCCTTGTCTGTGGTGCCCTTCCCCCCCACAGAGCCCGAGCCATGGGGAAACTTGCCAGTAGCTCAGCAGCGTGGCTGCTCTGCAGGCCAGGGGGGTTTGAGGCAAGGCAGAGTTGGTGCGTGAAGTGCTCTGAAGGGAAGCGCTGGGGGAAAGAGAAGCAACACTGTCCCAGGGGACACGAGGGGCTCCGAGCGCACCGAAGGAGAAAACTTGCTGCCATGGAGATGGTCAGGCGGTGGGGCCTTTGAAGAGCAGTGCAAGGAGCCCTGAAGAGCACGGCCTGAGCTGGTAGTTGAGGCTGCTTCAGGGAGGCCCCTTGTAAGAGAAATTCTCCAGTGCTTGCATGGACTTGGCTTTGCTTTCCCGGAGCTTGTAGGAAAGGGGGGAAGAGGTCTTTTGGGAGCAAGCAGGGGAAAAATGATGCAGGATAAGACATGTTTCCGATGAACTTTTGGATGCTTTAGGACTGCTCTTGTGGTTCCTGGAAGCCATGAGGCTCACCTGGAGGAAGATAATCTGCGCTTCCAGGAGGAGTTGGACAGGGCTGACGCGGAGGTATGGAAAGCCTGTCCCCACAGGGATAAACCTGGGGGTGCTTGTTGCTTCCTCTCCATCACAAAAAGGGACAAAACAGTATTCTGGGAGCCACTCTGACAGAGACCTAAGGAAGCGGCAGTTCCATCAGGCTTTGATCTGCCTCTGTCCCTCCGGCCCCCTGCCCCACAACCCGCCATGCTGAGGCAGAGCTGCCTCTCCTTAGGGTTTCACTCCTTACCGCTCAGGGGGGCAGGGGTTCCTCTCTTTCTGCTCCATTGGAGGTCTTCCTACTTTAAGAAGACTCCCCACGCAGCCCTGGCTCCATTCTCGACTCCAGGGCAGGTCTGTGGAGCAGTTCACCTGGCTGCCTTTGCTGAAATGGCAGTTATCAGCTCGTCAGTGATGCCACCCTTCCTGACCCCACCCCACTGAAGCAGAACTGCCTCTCCTCAGGCATCCACTGCTTCCTGCTCAGGGGCTGCTGGGCGCCTCTCTCTGCACTACAGTGCGGGTCTTTCCCACTGAAGAAAACTCCCCGTGCTGCCCTGGTGCAATCCTGGGCTCCAGAGCACGTGTGCCAGAGCACTTGGCCTCTGCCACTTGCCAGACGCCTTCCTTTAGGAAGATGAACTATTTCAGTGGTCTTTTCCTGGAGTAGCAAGCAAGGGAATACAGGAAGTGTCCCAGGTGACCAAAAAGGACGGAGGGGCAGTGTCGGTGCTTAGAAGCGTGCTGTAGGAAAGCAGTGGAGGGATAGGAGAGGCTGCTGTAAAAGAGGACAAAGGCCTACACTTTGTGTTCATGGGGCAGTAGAAGTGAAGCTTTGAAGGGACTTGAGTGGATTGCAGTTCTTTGGGCAGAGGGGATGCACACAGACATGCAGCACCTGAGTTCTTCAGCAGCAACTGGCTCCTCTCTGGAAAAGCTCCCCTGACAACTGTGGATTCTTCCCGTGATTTTACAGCTGCGGGAGGAGGAAGAAAAGCATCTTCAGTCTGAGCATCGCGTTTGTGACTTGAAGACTGCCTTGGATGACAAGGGAAGAGAAGCAATAACATCTTCCCAGAAACTGCAGGACCTCCCGTTGGCATCTTGCGAGACTAACATGACTGTAAAACAACTGGAAGAAGAGGCGCAAGAGTAAGAGAGTAACCCAGTGAAGCGAGGGCTCTGTGGCTTTGGGGGATTGGGTGGAAACAAGGGGAGAGTCAGTGGCATTTTGAAGGACACTTCTGCTGTGGCTTCTGTTCCTTAGCACAGTTTGTCTGGCATTGGATTTTCTGGTAATAAGAGCTGTATTTCTTCTTAAGCTTTGCAAGTGAAAAGAGCAGATTGGAAGGCACTGTCCAGCAGCCAAGCGATGGCGTTGAAGCCCTTCCGAGAGCCCTGCAAGCCTCTGCCTCAGTAAGCTGGTGCTAAATTTGCCTTTTTGTGACTCTTGAGCCTAGTTGCCTCTTTGTGTGGGGAAAGTGTCAGATGAAGTTTTCCTGGAGAGCCTAGGGGAGCTCAGTTTCTGCCTTCTCCTCAGTAGAGGCTGCTCAGAAAGCAGCCTGGTCCTTTTGCCAGCTGCTACAAAAGCCCCGAGGGTATTTGCTGTGCTGGACACTGGAGGAATTCTTAGATTCTAAATGAGGAGTTTCATCCTGAGCTCCAAGGGAGCCGGAAGTATTGCTGCCAGGAGTGTCTCCCAAATTCTTAAGCAGGTCTAAAGTTTCTTCTTTCTGTCGGGGAATCTTTCAAGTGTTTTCTAGGCTGGTTTCCAGTAGAGGAGAGATACAGTTGCGATGGCCACCCCCTTGAGAAGTTTTCCCAGAATTCACTGCCTTTAGATGCCGCTGAGTTTCCTTTCCTGTTTTTTTTGTCCTGTGTCCAGGGTGGTGAACTTTCCCAGCAGCTGGACATGGAGCCTAGAAGAGGCATGCCGCTCGAGGCTCAAAAGCAGGCTTTGCAAGGAGAGCTGTCCAGTCTGCGTGGGAAGTGTGAAAACCTGGAGAAGAGCAAATGTCAGCTGCAAGAAGAGGTGGCAGAACTCGCTCATCATTTGGAGACTTTGGTGCTGGATGGCAGCCAAAGAGAAGAATGTAGAAGAGACGTGGAGGAACGAGCTGACCAGGAAAGAAGTCAAAAGCTACAAGACGTCAGCCTCGTTTTGCAAGTAAGTGAATTTCTCCCCAGCGTCCACAGGCACTACGTAAACTTCTGTTGTGGCCATGGGTTTTGGTGTTTTTCTTTTGCTCCTGTATTCTGTGGGTTCTGTCTTTGCTGAAGACAGTGGCAGAAGGCAATCTGGTTGGGCAGGAGTGCTGTCGTGGGTGTGTCACGTGCCGGCAGGTCCCTGAATGCAAAGGCTGCCCAAGGCAGATTGTCAGGTTGCAGTGCTTGGGAGGTATCTCTGTGGGCTGCTCTGCTTCTCACTGCTCATCCTTGAATGAGTTTTGCAACTTGCAGCTGTCATGGCCAGACCTAGAGGGGCTGCTTTGTCCTTGTAGGGGGGGAAGGTGCTCCGAAAAGGAGTCACTTAAATGACAGGGGTGGGGGTGAGGGGGTGGACATGCTGCTGGGAGTGAGGAGGCAGAGCCGCCTCTCTGAGTAAGGCTGGGCCCTTGAAACTGGGTGCGTGCAATTTTGTGCTGGGCAGAGCTCTCTTTTTCTTGTGGTGGTTGAAGGTGCACTGTCTCCTTCAGGCACAGGCCCGATTAGGACAAATCAGAGACAGTCATTGTGATTCCGTGAGAATCCAGTTGGAAGACAGAATTAGAGGCCTCGAAAGTGAATTGGACAGGGTAAAAAGAACCCAACAAGAGAGTGCTTCTCGTAAAGAAGCAACGCAGGCAGAAATGACGATGTACAAAGACCTGTATCTGGAGGAAGTGAAAACCAGAAGATGCCTAGCCAAGAAAGTGGAAAGGTAAGTCCCTGCTTTTTTTGGAGTGGTAATAAGAGACTCCTTTTTCTTCCTGCATTTTCCTTGGAAATCCATCTTCTCCATCTGGCCAGCATAATTGCCCTCCACTGGCCAGCAGGGTCTGATGGAGTTGCCAAGACATTCTCCTTGATATTTGAAAAGTCGTGGCAGTCAGGCGAAGTCCCAGGTGATGGGAAAAAGGGAAACTCACTGTGCCCATCTTTGAAAGGGGTGGAAAGGAGGGCCCTGGGAACTGCCAAGCTGAGTCCAGAGGAGGCCAGCAAGGTGGTTAGAAAGATGGAGCAGCTCTCCTCTGAGGAAAGGCTGGGCCAACTGCAATACTTCAGCCTGGAAAAGAGGAGGCTTTGGGGTGACCTACTGGTGGCCTTTCGGTGTGTGAAGGGAGCTTACAAGAAGGAGGAAGAGAGTGCATTTCAAAGAGCATGTGCGGAGAGGACAAGGGGGAATGGCTTCAAATGGCAAGAGAGTAGGTTTAGATTTGATCCTAGGAAGAGATTGGTCCCTGTGAGGGTGGTGAGGACCTGCAACAGGTTGCCCAGAGAAGCTGTGGATGCCCCATGGCTGGAAGTGTTCAAGGCCAGGTTGGATGGGGTTGTGAACAACCTGGTCTCGTGGAAGGTGTCCCTGGCCACAGCAGGAGGCTTGGAACGAGATGATCTTTAAGGTCCCTGCCAAGCCAAGCCATTCTAGGCTTGGATGCTGTCTGTGGCGTTTCTGTGAGACTGTGGGGGAAAGGCTGGTTGTTCCTGTGTTTCATGGTTTTCTTAACTAATTTGCTGTGCAGGTTGGAAAAGCTTCTGAGGCTAGAGAGGAGGAAAGTCAGGCTTAATGAAGAGAAAGAAAGCCAGCCCCAGCTGGAGGAAATGAAGAAGAGTTATTCTGAAAAGGTCAAGGAAGTTGACAGATTACGAAGAGAGGTGAGCCTTGCTCTGGGTGGGGCTTTTTGGTTGTTCCTTCTTTTGAAAGCTGGGAGACGCTTTCCCTCTATTTCTTGTCATGTTGATGATTTTTTTTCCCTTGTCTGCATTTTGGGTGTGATGGGCTTTTCTTAATGCTCCTTC
>NW_026991183.1:2500-5000 GCF_036250125.1 Pseudopipra pipra
ACCCTAACCCTAACCCTAACCCTAACCCTAACCCTAACCCTAACCCTAACCCTAACCCTAACCCTAACCCTAACCCTAACCCTAACCCTAACCCTAACCCTAACCCTAACCCTAACCCTAACCCTAACCCTAACCCTAACCCTAACCCTAACCCTAACCCTAACCCTAACCCTAACCCTAACCCTAACCCTAACCCTAACCTAACCCTAACCCTAACCCTAACCCTAACCCTAACCCTAACCCTAACCCTAACCCTAACCCTAACCCTAACCCTAACCCTAACCCTAACCCTAACCCTAACCCTAACCCTAACCCTAACCCTAACCCTAACCCTAACCCTAACCCTAACCCTAACCCTAACCCTAACCCTAACCCTAACCCTAACCCTAACCCTAACCCTAACCCTAACCCTAACCCTAACCCTAACCCTAACCCTAACCCTAACCCTAACCCTAACCCTAACCCTAACCCTAACCCTAACCCTAACCCTAACCCTAACCCTAACCCTAACCCTAACCCTAACCCTAACCCTAACCCTAACCCTAACCCTAACCCTAACCCTAACCCTAACCCTAACCCTAACCCTAACCCTAACCCTAACCCTAACCCTAACCCTAACCCTAACCCTAACCCTAACCCTAACCCTAACCCTAACCCTAACCCTAACCCTAACCCTAACCCTAACCCTAACCCTAACCCTAACCCTAACCCTAACCCTAACCCTAACCCTAACCCTAACCCTAACCCTAACCCTAACCCTAACCCTAACCCTAACCCTAACCCTAACCCTAACCCTAACCCTAACCCTAACCCTAACCCTAACCCTAACCCTAACCCTAACCCTAACCCTAACCCTAACCCTAACCCTAACCCTAACCCTAACCCTAACCCTAACCCTAACCCTAACCCTAACCCTAACCCTAACCCTAACCCTAACCCTAACCCTAACCCTAACCCTAACCCTAACCCTAACCCTAACCCTAACCCTAACCCTAACCCTAACCCTAACCCTAACCCTAACCCTAACCCTAACCCTAACCCTAACCCTAACCCTAACCCTAACCCTAACCCTAACCCTAACCCTAACCCTAACCCTAACCCTAACCCTAACCCTAACCCTAACCCTAACCCTAACCCTAACCCTAACCCTAACCCTAACCCTAACCCTAACCCTAACCCTAACCCTAACCCTAACCCTAACCCTAACCCTAACCCTAACCCTAACCCTAACCCTAACCCTAACCCTAACCCTAACCCTAACCCTAACCCTAACCCTAACCCTAACCCTAACCCTAACCCTAACCCTAACCCTAACCCTAACCCTAACCCTAACCCTAACCCTAACCCTAACCCTAACCCTAACCCTAACCCTAACCCTAACCCTAACCCTAACCCTAACCCTAACCCTAACCCTAACCCTAACCCTAACCCTAACCCTAACCCTAACCCTAACCCTAACCCTAACCCTAACCCTAACCCTAACCCTAACCCTAACCCTAACCCTAACCCTAACCCTAACCCTAACCCTAACCCTAACCCTAACCCTAACCCTAACCCTAACCCTAACCCTAACCCTAACCCTAACCCTAACCCTAACCCTAACCCTAACCCTAACCCTAACCCTAACCCTAACCCTAACCCTAACCCTAACCCTAACCCTAACCCTAACCCTAACCCTAACCCTAACCCTAACCCTAACCCTAACCCTAACCCTAACCCTAACCCTAACCCTAACCCTAACCCTAACCCTAACCCTAACCCTAACCCTAACCCTAACCCTAACCCTAACCCTAACCCTAACCCTAACCCTAACCCTAACCCTAACCCTAACCCTAACCCTAACCCTAACCCTAACCCTAACCCTAACCCTAACCCTAACCCTAACCCTAACCCTAACCCTAACCCTAACCCTAACCCTAACCCTAACCCTAACCCTAACCCTAACCCTAACCCTAACCCTAACCCTAACCCTAACCCTAACCCTAACCCTAACCCTAACCCTAACCCTAACCCTAACCCTAACCCTAACCCTAACCCTAACCCTAACCCTAACCCTAACCCTAACCCTAACCCTAACCCTAACCCTAACCCTAACCCTAACCCTAACCCTAACCCTAACCCTAACCCTAACCCTAACCCTAACCCTAACCCTAACCCTAACCCTAACCCTAACCCTAACCCTAACCCTAACCCTAACCCTAACCCTAACCCTAACCCTAACCCTAACCCTAACCCTAACCCTAACCCTAACCCTAACCCTAACCCTAACCCTAACCCTAACCCTAACCCTAACCCTAACCCTAACCCTAACCCTAACCCTAACCCTAACCCTAACCCTAACCCTAACCCTAACCCTAACCCTAACCCTAACCCTAACCCTAACCCTAACCCTAACCCTAACCCTAACCCTAACCCTAACCCTAACCCTAACCCTAACCCTAACCCTAACCCTAACCCTAACCCTAACCCTAACCCTAACCCTAACCCTAACCCTAACCCT
>NW_026991183.1:10000-175544 GCF_036250125.1 Pseudopipra pipra
TAGCCCTAGCCCTAGACGCGACTGTACCCCCGAACCCTAACGCCACACCGAACCCTACCCCTAGACGCGACTGTACCCCAGAACCCTAACGCCAGACCGAACCCTACCCCTAGACGCGACTGCACCCCCGAACCCTAACGCCAGAACGAACCCTACCCCTAGACGCGACTGTACCCCTGAACCCTAACGCCACACCGAACCCTACCCCTAGACGGGACCGCGCCCCCGAACCCTAACGCCACACCGAACCCTACCCCTAGACGCGACTGTACCCCCGAACCCTAACGCCACACCTAACCCTACCCCTAGACGCGACTGTACCCCCGAACCCTAACGCCAGACCGAACCCTACCCCTAGACGCGACTGTACCCCCGAACCCTAACGCCACACCGAACCCTACCCCTAGACGCGACTGTACCCCCGAACCCTAACGTCAGACCAAACCCTACCCGCAGACGCGACTGTACCCCCGAACCCTAACGCCACACCGAACCCTACCCCTAGACGCGACTGTACCCCCGAACCTAACGCCAGAACGAACCCTACCCCTAGACGCGACTGTACCCCCGAACCCTAACGCCACACCGGGCCCTACCCCTAGACGCGACTGTACCCCCGAACCCTAACGCCACACCGGGCCCTACCCCCAGACGCGACTGTACCCCCGAACTCTAACGCCACACCGAACCCGACCCCTAAACGGGACTGTGCCCCCAAACCCTAACGCCAGACCGAACCCTACCCCTAGACGCGACTGTACCCCCGAACCCTAACACCAGAACGAACCCTACCCCTAGACGCGACTGTACCCCCGAACCCTAACGCCAGACCGAACCCTACCCCTAGACGCGACTGTACCCCCGAACCCTAACGCCAGACCTAACTTTACCCCTAGACGCGACTGTACCCCCGAACCCTAACGCCACACCTAGCCCTACCCCTAGACGCGACTGTACCCCCGAACCCTAACGCCACACCGAACCCTACCCCTAGACGCGACTGTACCCCCGAACCCTAACGCCACACCGAACCCTACCCGTAGACGCGACTGTACCCCAGAACCCTAACGCCAGACCGAACCCTACCCCTAGACGCGACTGTACCCCCGAACCCTAACGCCAGAACGAACCCTACCCCTAGACGCGACTGTACCCCCGAACCCTAACGCCAGACCTAACTCTACCCCTAGACGCGACTGTACCCCCGAACCCTAACGCCACACCGAACCCTACCCCTAGACGCGACTGTACCGCCGAACCCGAACGCCACACCAAACCCTACCCCTAGACGCGACTGTACCCCCGAACCCTAACGCCACACCGAACCCTACCCCTAGACGCGACTGTACCCCCGAACCCTAACGCCACACCGGGCCCTACCCCCAGACGCGACTGTACCCCCGAACCCTAACGCCACACCGAACCCGACCCCTAAACGGGACTGTACCCCCAAACCCTAACGCCACACCGAACCCTACCCCTAGACGCGACTGTACCCCCGAACCCTAACGCCAGAACGAACCCTACCCCTAGACGGGACTGTACCCCCGAACCCTAACGCCACAACGAATCCTACCCCTAGACGCGACTGTACCCCCGAACCCTAACGCCAGACCTAACTTTACCCCTAGACGCGACTGTACCCCCGAACCCTAACGCCACACCTAACTTTACCCCGAGACGCGACTGTACCCCCGAACCCTAACGCCACACCGAACCCTACCCCTAGACGTGACTGTACCCCCGAACCCTAACGCCAGACCTAACTTTACCCCTAGACGCGACTGTACCCCCGAACCCTAACGCCACACCGAACCCTACCCCTAGACGCGACTGTACCCCCGAACCCTAACGCCACACTGAACCCTACCCCTAGACGCGACTGTACCCCCGAACCCTAACGCCACACCTAACCCTACCCCTAGACGCGACTGTACCCCCGAACCCTAACGCCACACCGAACCCTACCACTAGACGCGACTGTACCCACCAACCCTAACGCCACACCGAACCCTACCCCTAGACGCGACTGTACCCCCGAACCTAACGCCAGACCAAACCCTACCCCTAGACGCGACTGTACCCCCGAACCCTAACGCCACACCTAACCCTACCCCTAGACAGGACTGTACCCCCGAACCCTAACGCCACACCTTAACCTACCCCTAAACTCGACTGTACCCCCGAACCCTAATGCTACACCTAACCGTACCCCTAAACCCGACTGTACCCCCGAACCCTAACGCCAGACCGAACCCTACCCCTAAACTCGAATGTACCCCCGACCCCTAATGCTACACCTAAACCTATCCCTAAACCCGACTGTACCCCTGAACCCTAATGCCACAACTTAACCAACCCCTAAACCCGACTGTCACCCTCCAGCCCTAATGCTACACCTAAACCTACCCCTAAACCTAACTGTACCCCTAACCCTAACCTAATGTTTAGGGGTAGGTTTAGGTGTAGTATAACTGTAAACCCTAACCCTAAATCTAACTGTAAGCATACTGCTGACTGTAACCCTCCCTCTAGGCCTAGGTCCAGGTTTAGGGTTAGAGTTAGGCTTAAGGTTTGGCTTAGGGTTAGGTGTAGTGTTCGGGTTAGGTTGTGGGTTAGGCCTAGGGTTGGGGTGATGGTTATGGTTAGGGTTAGGTGTTGACTTAGGGTTTGGGTTGGCCTAGGATTATGTGTAGGGTTGGGGTTTAGGCTAAGTTTAGGTGTAGGGTTAGGGACAGGTGTAGGGGTAGGATAAGGCTTTGGATTATTTATAAGGCTAGGCATAGTCCTTCCCCTCGGGGAAGGTCTGGGGTTTTGGCTAGGGTTTAACTTACAGGTAGGGCTAGGGTTAGGATTCGGGATAGGTGTAGGCCTAGGGTTGGTGGGGGTTTTGTGGGTGGTTGTCTTTGTGTTGTGAGAAGTGCATGTGGTGTTATTTGGATGGTTTTTAATTTTTATTAAAAATTAATAAAAATACATAAATTTTAAGTGCAATTCTATGATTGTCCACAAGGTGGCAGCAGTTCGATTAATTTTCAGTTGCAATTGCAGTTTTTTCCCGGCAGGTGGCACTGTTAGGAATATCTTTAAATGCAGTTCCTGTTTTCTGTCAGCAGGTGGCGCTGTTATGAATTTTTTTTAAAGCAGTTCCTGTTTTCTGTCAGCAGGTGGCGCAGTTATCAATTTTTTCAATGTAGTTCCCGTTTTCCGTCGGCAGGTGGCAGTATTTCATGTGAAATACATGTGCAAATCCTAGGTTGCACTGTTGCTATGCGGTTTTTTACTTACTAGATATTTTTCTTTCATAACAATATTTATTGGTGTAGTTTTTAACAAAAATCAGACAATTGGCTTGTAATTACTTAGTGGCTTGAAAATTTACTAGTGTAATTGCATGAAAATTAAAATCAGGATAAGAGCCTAAGAGAAATAAAATCAGGAGAAGAGCCTAAGAGTATTAAAATCAGGAAAAGAGCCTAAAACAATTAAAATCAGGAGAAGACCATAAAAAAAAATTAAAATCAGGAGAAGAGCTTAAAAAAATTAGAATCGGGAGAAGAGCCTAAAACAATTAAAATCAGGAGAAGAGCCTAAGAAAATTAAAATCAGGAGAGGAGCCTACAAAAATTAAAAGCAGGAGAAGAGCCAAAGAAAACTAAAATCAGGAGAAAAGCCTAAGAAAATTAAAATCAGGACAAGAGCCTAAGAGAATTAAAATCAGGACAAGAGCCTAAAAAAATTGAAATCAGGAGAAGAGCCTAAAAAAATTAAAATCAGGACAACAGCCTATAAGAATTAAAATCAGGAACAGAACCTAAGAGAATGAAAATCAGGAGAACAGCCTAAGAGAATTAAAATCAGGAGATAAGCCTAAGAGAATTAAAATCAGGAGAGGAGCATAAAAAAATTAAAATCAGGAGAAGAGCCTATAAAAAATAAAATCAGGAGAAGAGCCTAAAAGAATTACAATCAGGAGAAGACCATAAAAAAATTAAAATCAGGAGAAGAGCCTAAAAAAAATAAAATCAGGAGAAGAGCCTAAAAAAATTAAAATCAGGAGAAGAGTCTAAAAAATTAAAATTAGGAGAAGAGCCTAAGAGAATTAAAATCAGGAGAACAGCCTAAGAGAATTAAAATCAGGAAAAGAACCTAAAAGAATTAAAATCAGGAAAAGAACCTAAAAGAATTAAAATCAGGAGAACAGCCTAAGAGAATTAAAATCAGGAGAAGAGCCTAAGAGAATTAAAATCAGGAGAGGAGCATAAAAAAATTAAAATCAGGAGAAGAGCCTAAAAAAATAAAATCAGGAGAAGAGCCTAAAAGAATTAAAATCAGGAGAAGAGTCTAAAAAAAACTAAAATCAGGAGAAGAGTCTAAAAAATTAAAATCAGGAGAAGAGCCTAAGAGAAATAAAATCAGGAGAAGACCATAAAAAAATTAAAATCAGGAGAAGAGCCTAAAAAAAATAAAATCAGGAGAAGAGCCTAAAAAAATTAAAATCAGGAGAAGAGTCTAAAAAATTAAAATTAGGAGATAAGCCTAAGAGTAAATAAAATCAGGAGAAGAGCAAAAGAAAATTAAAATCAGGAAAAGAGTCTAAAAAAATTAAAATCAGGAGAAGAGTCTAAAAAATTAAAATTAGGAGATAAGCCTAAGAGTAAATAAAATCAGGAGAAGAGCCAAAGAAAATTAAAATCAGGAAAAGAGCCTAAAAAAAATAAAATCAGCAGTTAAGCCTAAAAAAACTAAACTCAGGAGAAGACCCTAAAAAAAATCAAAATCAGGAGAACAGCCTAAGAGACTTAAAATCAGGAGTGGAGCATAAAAAAAAAAATCAGGGGAAGAGCCTAAGAGAAATAAAATCAGGAGAAGAGCCTAAGAGAAATAAAATCAGGAGAAGAGCCTAAGAAAATTAAAATCAGGAGAAGACCATAAAAAAATTAAAATCAGGAGAAGAGCCTAAAAAACTTAAAATCAGGAGATAAGCCTAAGAGAAATAAAACCAGGAGATAAGCCTAAGAAAATTAAAAGAAGGAGAAGAGCCTAAGAGAAATAAAATCAGGAAAAGAGCCAAAAAAAAATAAAATCAGCAGTTAAGCCTAAAAAAACTACACTCAGGAGAAGAGCTTAAAAAAAATAAAATCAGGAGAAGAGCCTAAAAAAATTAAAAACAGGAGAACAGCCTAAGAGACTTAAAATCAGGAGTGGAGCATAAAAAAAAAAAACAGGAGAAGAGCCTAAGAGAATTAAAATCAGGAGAAGAACCTTAGAAAATTAAAATCAGGAGAGGAGCATAAAAAAGAAAAATATCAGGAGAAGAACCTAAGAAAATCAAAATCAGGAGAAGAGCCTAAGAGAATTACAATCAAGAGAAGAGTCCAAAAAAATTTAAAGAAGGAGAAGAGCCTAACAGAATTAAAATCAGGAGAAGAGCCTAAAAAAATTAAAATCAGGAGAAGAGCCTAAGAGAAACAAAATCAGGAGAAGAGTCTAAAAAAATAAAATCAGGAGAAGAGTCTAAAAAAATTAAAACCAGGAGATAAGCCTAAGAGAAAAAAAAGCAGGAGAAGAGTCTAAAAAACTTTAAATCAGGAGAAGAGCCTAAGAGAAATAAAATCAGGAAAAGAGCCCAAAAAAATTAAAATCAGGAAAAGAGCCTAAGAAAATTGAAATCAGGAGAAGAGTCTATAAAAATTACAATCAGGAGAAGAGCCTAAAAAAATTAAAACCAGGAGATAAGCCTAAGAGAAATAAAACCAGGAGATAAGCCTAAGAGAAATAAAACCAGGAGATAAGCCTAAGAAAATGAAAATCAGGAGAAGAGCCTAAAAAAATGAAAATCAGGAGAAGAGCCTAAAAAAATGAAAATCAGGAGAAGAGCCTAAAAAAATAAAAATCAGGGGAAGAGCCTAAAAAAATTAAAACCAGGAAGAGAGCCTATAAAATTAAAATCAGAAGAGCCTAAAAGAATTAAAATCAGGAGTATAAAAATTAAAATCAGGAGAAGAGCCTAAGAAAATTAAAATCAGGAGAAGACCCTAAAAAAACTAAAATCAGGAGAAGAGCTTAAAAAAAATTAAAAGCAGGAGAGGAGCCTACAAAAATTAAAAGCAGGAGAAGAGCCTAAAACAATTAAAAGCAGGAGAAGAGCCTAAAACAATTAAAAGCAGGAGAAGAGCGTAAAAAAATTGAAATCAGGAGAAGAGCCTAAGAGAATTAAAATCAGGAGAAGAGCCTAAGAAAATTAAAATCAGGAGAGGAGCATAAAAAAATTAAAATCAGGAGAAGAGCCTATAAAAAATAAAATCAGGAGAAGAGCCTAAAAGAATTAAAATCAGGAGAAGAGCCTAAAAAAATTAAAATCAGGAGAAGAGCCTAAAAAAATTAAAATCAGGAGAAGAGCCTAAGAGAAATAAAATCAGGAGAAGACCATAAAAAAATTAAAATCAGGAGAAGAGCCTAAAAAAATTAAAATCAGGAGAAGAGTCTAAAAAATTAAAATTAGGAGATAAGCCTAAGAGTAAATAAAATCAGGAGAAGAGCCAAAGAAAATTAAAATCAGGAAAACAGCCTAAAAAAATTAAAATCAGCAGTTAAGCCTAAAAAAACTAAACTCAGGAGAAGAGCTTAAAAAAAATTAAAATCAGGAGAAGAGCCTAAAAAAATTAAAATCACGAGAACAGCCTAAGAGACTTAAAATCAGGAGTGGAGCATAAAAAAAAAAAATCAGGAGAAGAGCCTAAGAGAATTAAAATCAGGAGAAGAGTCAAAAAAAATTTAAAGAAGGAGAAGAGCCTAACAGAATTAAAATCAGGAGAAGAGCCTAAGAGAAATAAAATCAGGAGAAGAGCCTAAGAGAAATAAAATCAGGACAAGAGCCTAAGAAAATTAAAATCAGGACAAGAGCCTAAAAAAATTGAAATCAGGAGAAGAGCCTAAAAAACTTAAAATCAGGAGATAAGCCTAAGAGAAATAAAACCAGGAGATAAGCCTAAGAAAATTAAAAGAAGGAGAAGAGCCTAAGAGAAATAAAATCAGGAAAAGAGCCCAAAAAAATTAAAATCAGGAAAAGAGCCTAAAAAAATTACAATCAGGAAAAGAGTCTAAAAAAATTAAAACCAGGAGATAAGTCTAAGAGAAATAAAACCAGGAGATAAGCCTTAGAAAATTAAAAGAAGGAGAAGAGCCTAAAAAAATGAAAATCAGGAGAAGAGCCTAAAAACTTTAAATCAGGAGAAGAGCCTAAGAGAAATAAAATCAGGAGAAGAGCCTAAGAAAATTAAAATCAGGAGAAGAGCCTAAGAAAATTAAAATCAGGAGAAGAGCCTAAGAAAATTAAAATCAGGAGAAGAGCCTAAAAAAATTAAAATCAGGAGAAGAGCCTAAAAAAAATTAAAATCAGGAGAAGAGCCTAAAAAAAATTAAAATCAGGAAAAGAACCAAAACAATTAACATCACGAGAAGAGCCTAAAAAAATTAAAATCAGGAGAAGAGACTAAGAGAATTAAAATCAGGAAAAGAGCCTAAGAGAATTAAAATCAGGAGAAGAGTCTAAAAAAATTACAATCAGGAGAAGAGTCTAAAAAAATTAAAACCAGGAGATAAGTCTAAGAGAAATAAAACCAGGAGATAAGCCTTAGAAAATTAAAAGAAGGAGAAGAGCCTAAAAAACTTTAAATCAGGAGAAGAGCCTAAAAGAAATAAAATCAGGAGAAGAGCCTAAGAGAAATAAAATCAGGAGAAGAGCCTAAGAGAAATAAAATCAGGAGAAGAGCCTAAGAGAAATAAAATCAGGAGAAGAGCCTAAGAGAAATAAAATCAGGAGAAGAGCCTAAGAAAATTAAAATCAGGAGAAGAGCCTAAAAAAATTAAAATCAGGAGAAGAGCCTAAAAAAATTAAAATCAGGAGAAGAGCCTAAGAGAAATAAAATCAGGAGAAGAGCCTAAGAGAAATAAAATCAGGAGAAGAGCCTAAGAGAAATAAAATCAGGAGAAGAGCCTAAGAGAAATAAAATCAGGAGAAGAGCCTAAGAGAAATAAAATCAGGAAAAGAGCCTAAGAGTATTGAAATCAGGAAAAGAGCATAAAAAAATTAAAATCAGGAAGAGAGCGTAAAAAAATTACAATCAGGAGAAGAGTCTAAAAAAATTAAAACCAGGAGATAAGTCTAAGAGAAATAAAACCAGGAGATAAGCCTAAGAAAATTAAAAGAAGGAAAGGAGCCTAAAAAAATTAAAATCAGGAGTAGAGCCTATAAAATTAAAATCAGAAGAGCCTAAAAGAATTAAAATCAGGAGTCTAAAAATTAAAATCAGGAGAAGAGCCTAAAGAAATTAAAAACAGGAGAAGAGCCTAAGAGAAATAAAATCAGGAAAAGAGCCTTAAAAAATTAAAATCAGGAAAAGAACCTAAAAAAATTAAAATCAGGAAAAGAGCCTAAGAGAAATAAAATCAGGAGAGGAGCCTAAGAAAATGAAAATCAGGAGAAGAGCCTAAAAAAATTAAAATCAGGAGAAGAGCTTAACAAAAATTAAAAGCAGGAGAGGAGCCTACAAAAATTAAAAGCAGGAGAAGAGCCTAAGAAAATTAAAATCAGGAGAAGAGCCTAAGAAAATTAAAATCAGGAGAAGAGCCTAAGAAAATTAAAAGCAGGACAAGAGCCTAAGAAAATTAAAATCAGGACAAGAGCCTAAGAAAATTAAAATCAGGACAAGAGCCTAAGAAAATTAAAATCAGGACAAGAGCCTAAAAAAATTGAAATCAGGAGAAGAGCCTAAAAAAATTAAAATCAGGAGAACAGCCTAAGAGAATTAAAATCAGGAAAAGAACCTAAAAGAATTAAAATCAGGAGAACAGCCTAAGAGAATTAAAATCAGGAGAGGAGCATAAAAAAATTAAAATCAAGAGAAGAGCCTATAAAAAATAAAATCAGGAGAAGAGCCTAAAAGAATTAAAATCAGGAGAAGAGCCTAAAAAAATGAAAATCAGGAGAAGAGTCTAAAAAAATTAAAACCAGGAGATAAGCCTTAGAAAATTAAAAGAAGGAGAAGAGCCTAAAAAAATGAAAATCAGGAGAAGAGCCTAAGAGAAATAAAATCAGGAGAAGAGCCTAAGAGAAATAAAATCAGGAGAAGAGCCTAAGAGAAATAAAATCAGGAGAAGAGCCTAAGAGAAATAAAATCAGGAGAAGAGCCTAAGAGTATTGAAATCAGGAAAAGAGCATAAAAAAATTAAAATCAGGAAGAGAGCGTAAAAAAATTACAATCTGGAGAAGAGTCTAAAAAAATTAAAACCAGGAGATAAGTCTAAGAGAAATAAAACCAGGAGATGAGCCTAAAAAAATTAAAAGAAGGAAAGGACCCTAAAAAAATTAAAATCAGGAGAAGAGCCTAAAAAAATAAAAATAAGGGGAAGAGCCTAAAAAAATTAAAACCAGGAAGAGAGCCTATAAAATTAAAATCAGAAGAGCCTAAAAGAATTAAAATCAGGAGTCTAAAAATTAAAATCAGGAGAAGAGCCTAAAGAAATTAAAAACAGGAGAAGAGCCTAAGAGAAATAAAATCAGGACAAGAGCCTAAAAAAATTAAAATCAGGAGAAGAGCCTAAGAGAAATAAAATCAGGAGAGGAGCCTAAGAAAATTAAAATCAGGAGAAGAGCTTAAAAAAAATTAAAAGCAGGAGAGGAGCCTACAAAAATTAAAAGCAGGAGAAGAGCCTAAAACAATTAAAAGCAGGAGAAGAGTCTAAAACAATTAAAATCAGGAGAAGAGCCTAAAAAAATTGAAATCAGGAGAAGAGCCTAAAAAAATTAAAATCAGGAGAACAGCCTAAGAGAATTAAAATCAGGAAAAGAACCTAAAAGAATTAAAATCAGGAGAAGATCCTAAGAGAATTAAAATCAGGAGAGGAGCATAAAAAAATTGAAATCAGGAGAAGAGCCTATAAAAAATAAAATCAGGAGAAGAGCCTAAGAAAATTAAAATCAGAAGAGTTTAAAAAAAAAATAAAATCAGGAGAAGAGTCTAAAAAATTAAAATCAGGAGAAGAGCCTAAGAGAAATAAAATCAGGAGAAGACCATAAAAAAAATTAAAATCAGGAGTAGAGCCTAAAAAATTAAAATCAGGAGAACAGCCTAAGAGACTTAAAATCAGGAGTGGAGCAAACAAAAAAAAAATCAGGAGAAGAGCCTAAGAGAATTAAAATCAGGAGAAGAGTCAAAAAAAATTTAAAGAAGGAGAAGAGCCTAACAGAATTAAAATCAGGAGAAGAGCCTAAAAAAATAAAATCAGGAGAAGAGCCTAAAAGAATTAAAATCAGGAGAAGAGTCTAAAAAAAACTAAAATCAGGAGAAGAGTCTAAAAAATTAAAATCAGGAGAAGAGCCTAAGAGAAATAAAATCAGGAGATAAGCCTAAGAAAATTAAAAATAGGAGAAGAGCCTAAGAGAAATAAAATCAGGAGAAGAGTCTAAAAAACTTTAAATCAGGAGAAGAGCGTAAGAGAAATAAAATCAGGAAAAGAGCCCAAAAAATTTAAAATCAGGAAAAGAGCCTAAAAAAATTACAATCAGGAAAAGAGTCTAAAAAAATTAAAACCAGGAGATAAGTCTAAGAGAAATAAAACCAGGAGATAAGCCTTAGAAAATTAAAAGAAGGAGAAGAGCCTAAAAAAATGAAAATCAGGAGAAGAGCCTAAAAACTTTAAATCAGGAGAAGAGCCTAAAAACTTTAAATCAGGAGAAGAGCCTAAGAGAAATAAAAGAGCCTAAGAAAATTAAAATCAGGAGAAGAGCCTAAGAAAATTAAAATCAGGAGAAGAGCCTAAAAAAATTAAAATCAGGAAAAGAACCAAAACAATTAACATCACGAGAAGAGCCTAAAAAAATTAAAATCAGGAGAAGAGCCTAAGAGAATTAAACGCAGGAGAAGAGCCTAAGAGAATTAAAATCAGGAGAAGAGACTAAGAGAATTAAAATCAGGAGAAGAGTCTAAAAAAATTACAATCAGGAGAAGAGTCTAAAAAAATTAAAACCAGGAGATAAGTCTAAGAGAAATAAAACCAGGAGATAAGCCTTAGAAAATTAAAAGAAGGAGAAGAGCCTAAAAAACTTTAAATCAGGAAAAGAGTCTAAGAGAAATAAAATCAGGAAAAGAGCCTAAGAGAAATAAAATCAGGAGAAGAGCCTAAAAGAAATAAAATCAGGAGAAGAGCCTAAGAGAAATAAAATCAGGAGAAGAGCCTAAGAGAAATAAAATCAGGAGAAGAGCCTAAGAGAAATAAAATCAGGAGAAGAGCCTAAGAGAAATAAAATCAGGAGAAGAGCCTAAGAAAATTAAAATCAGGAGAAGAGCCTAAAAAAATTAAAATCAGGAGAAGAGCCTAAAAAAATTAAAATCAGGAAAAGAACCAAAACAATTAACATCACGAGAAGAGCCTAAAAAAATTAAAATCAGGAGAAGAGCCTAAAAAAATGAAAATCAGGAGAAGAGCCTAAGAGAAATAAAATCAGGAGAAGAGCCTAAGAGAAATAAAATCAGGAGAAGAGCCTAAGAGAAATAAAATCAGGAGAAGAGCCTAAGAGAAATAAAATCAGGAAAAGAGCCTAAGAGTATTGAAATCAGGAAAAGAGCATAAAAAAATTAAAATCAGGAAGAGAGCGTAAAAAAATTACAATCAGGAGAAGAGTCTAAAAAAATTAAAACCAGGAGATAAGTCTAAGAGAAATAAAACCAGGAGATAAGCCTAAGAAAATTAAAAGAAGGAAAGGACCCTAAAAAAATTAAAATCAGGAGTAGAGCCTATAAAATTAAAATCAGAAGAGCCTAAAAGAATTAAAATCAGGAGTCTAAAAATTCAAATCAGGAGAAGAGCCTAAAGAAATTAAAAACAGGAGAAGAGCCTAAGAGAAATAAAATCAGGAAAAGAGCCTTAAAAAATTAAAATCAGGAAAAGAACCTAAAAAAATTAAAATCAGGAAAAGAACCTAAAAAAATTAAAATCAGGAGAAGAGCCTAAGAGAAATAAAATCAGGAGAGAAGCCTAAGAAAATTAAAATCAGGAGAAGAGCCTAAAAAAACTAAAATCAGGAGAAGAGCTTAAAAAAAATTAAAAGCAGGAGAGGAGCCTACAAAAATTAAAAGCAGGAGAAGAGCCTAAAACAATTAAAAGCAGGAGAAGAGTCTAAAACAATTAAAATCAGGAGAAGAGCCTAAGAAGATTTAAATCAGGACAAGAGCCTAAAAAAATTAAAATCAGGACAAGAGCCTAAAAAAATTAAAATCAGGAGAAGAGTCTAAAAAAATTGAAATCAGGAGAAGAGCCTAAAAAAATTAAAAGCAGGAGAACAGCCTAAGAGAATTAAAATCAGGAAAAGAACCTAAAAGAATTAAAATCAGGAGAACAGCCTAGGAGAATTAAAATCAGGAGAGGAGCATAAAAAAATTAAAATCAGGAGAAGAGCCTATAAAAAATAAAATCAGACGAAGAGCCTAAAAGAATTAAAATCAGGAGAAGAGTCTAAAAAAATTAAAATCAGGAGAAGAGCCTAAAAAAATTAAAATCAGGAGAAGAGCCTAAAAAAATTAAAATCAGGAGAAGAGCCTAAAAAAATGAAAATCAGGAGAAGAGCCTAAGAGAAACAAAATCAGGAGAAGAGTCTAAAAAAATTACAATCAGGAGAAGAGTCTAAAAAAATTAAAACCAGGAGATAAGCCTAAGAGAAATAAAACCAGGAGATAAGCCTTAGAAAATTAAAAGAAGGAGAAGAGCCTAAAAAAATGAAAATCAGGAGAAGAGCCTAAAAAAAAAGAAAATCAGGAGAAGAGCCTAAGAGAAATAAAATCAGGAGAAGAGCCTAAGAGTATTGAAATCAGGAAAAGAGCATAAAAAAATTAAAATCAGGAAGAGAGCGTAAAAAAATTACAATCAGGAGAAGAGTCTAAAAAAATTAAAACCAGGAGATAAGTCTAAGAGAAATAAAACCAGGAGATAAGCCTAAGAAAATTAAAAGAAGGAAAGGAGCCTAAAAAAATTAAAATCAGGAGAAGAGCCTAAAAAAATTAAAATCAGGAAGAGAGCCTATAAAATTAAAATCAGAAGAGCCTAAAAGAATTAAAATCAGGAGTCTAAAAATTAAAATCAGGAGAAGAGCCTAAAGAAATTAAAAACAGGAGAAGAGCCTAAGAGAAATAAAATCAGGAAAAGAGCCTTAAAAAATTAAAATCAGGAAAAGAACCTTAAGAGAATTAAAATCAGGAGAAGAGCCTAAGAGAAATAAAATCAGGAGAAGACCATAAAAAAAATTAAAATCAGGAGAAGAGCCTAAGAAAAATAAAATCAGGAGAAGACCATAAAAAAATTAAAATCAGGAGTAGAGCCTAAAAAATTAAAATCAGGAGAACAGCCTAGGACATTTAAAATCAGGAGTGGAGCAAAAAAAAAAAAAAAACAGGAGAAGAGCCTAAGAGAATTAAAATCAGGAGAAGAGCCTAAAAAAATTATATTCAGGAGAGGAGCATAAAAAAAAAAATATCAGGAGAAGAACCTAAGAAAATCAAAATCAGGAGAAGAGCCTAAGAGAATTAAAATCAGGAGAAGAGTCCAAAAAAATTTAAAGAAGGAGAAGAGCCTAACAGAATTAAAATCAGGAGAAGAGCCTAAGAGAAATAAAATCACGAGAAGAGCCTAAGAAAATTAAAATCAGGAGAAGACCATAAAAAAATTAAAATCAGGAGAAGAGCCTAAAAAAATTAAAATCAGGAAAAGAGCCTAAAAAAATTAAAATCAGGAAAAGAGCCTAAAAAAATCACAATCAGGAGAAGAGTCTAAAAAAATTATAATCAGGAGAAGAGTCTAAAAAAAATTAAAATCAGGAGATAAGCCTAAGAGAAATAAAACCAGGAGATAAGCCTAAGAAAATTAAAAGAAGGAGAAGAGCCTAAAAAAATTAAAATCAGAAGAAGAGTCTAAAAACCTTTAAATCAGGAGAAGAGCCTAAGAGAAATATAATCAGGAAAAGAGCCTAAAAAAATTACAATCAGGAAAAGAGCCTAAAAAAATTACAATCAGGAGAAGAGCCTAAAAAAATTAAAATCAGGAAAAGAGCCTAAGAGAATTAAAATCAGGAGTTAAGCCTAAAAAAACTAAAATCAGGAGAAGAGCCTAAGAAAAATTAAAATAAGGAGAGAAGACTAAAAAAACTGAAATCCGGAGAAGTGCAAATTACGTCTGTTGTGTGGCATGGGGCTCAAACCCCAGTGATCCCCCTACTCACCAGCACCCAGGTCCTGACCGCAGTGGGACACTGTGGATGTCACGTTCCGGGATACCTGAGTGAGTGAGACACAAACTTAGAAGGCATCTCGAAAGCTGCAGTGGATCCCCGCTCCTCCTGCTGCCTCCCCAACTCACCTACAAGGCTCCTCTCTCTTCAGCTGCTCCCAAGACCGACCCTGCAAATTAAATGGGCAAAACCTCAAACACTCAGCTCTCAAACATTTAGGGATTGCTCACAACGAAAGCCAAAAACCTCTAAACCCTAGACACTGGTTCCTACTCTACCCAGTCGGGACTCTATACACCCAAGCAGGGCATCGCAAGACCATCCTGCTCACAGACTGGACAGCCATCGGCTCCACTGTCTAAGGGAACTGACATGTTCATGTGAGACTCTGAGCAATATTCTATCTACCCACTGATCCACAGAGCAGGGCAGAGCAGGTCCAGGCTGACCCCAAGTGAGACACCCCACACCTGTGACCACACACACCACGTGACACAATTAAGAGATGAAGGACACAAAACATGGACGAGACAAAGGACGTGACACAGACCGGAACTGCTCTGCCCTGCACACGGGAATCCCATGATAAAAAGTAAGCCCTTCCTTTGATGCGTCCAAATAACCTGTCACAGGATACCCCCTGCACCGGACTAATTGCAAAAATCCCTCCAGGCGAGGCACAGACTTGCACCCACTCCCAACTACTCCCTGGGACTTGGCCCTGCACTTATCTTGCTGAGAGCCAGGGATGCCAATCCAGCTTTGATGCAGAGGAGGAGCACCTGGGCTGGCGCAGAGGTTCCTGCCATCGTCAGACTACTAGGAGCCAACTGCGAGAAAGAAAACCACAAGCAATACGTGAGTTGTGTGGCATGGGGTTCAAACCACAGTGATCCCCCTACTCACCAGCACCCAGGTCCTGAGCGGAGTCGGACACTGTGGATGTCACGTTCCGGGATACCTGAGTGAGTGAGACACAAACTTAGAAGGCATCTCTAAAGCTGCAGTGGATCCCTGCTCCTCCTGCTGCCTCCCCAACTCACCTACAAGGCTCCTCTCTCTTCAGCTGCTCCCAAGACTGCCTCTGCAAATGAAATGGGCAAATGCTCAAACACTCAGCTCTCAAACATTTAGGGATTGCTCACAACGAAAGCCAAAAACCTCTAAACCCTAGACACTGGTTCCTACTCTACCCAGTCGGGACTCTATACACCCAAGCAGGGCATCGCAAGACCATCCTGCTCACAGACTGGACAGCCATCGGCTCCACTGTCTAAGGGAACTGACATGTTGACGTCACACTCCGAGCCATATTCCATCTACCCACTGATCCATGGAGCAGGGCAGAGCAGTTCCAGGCTGACCCCAAGTGAGACACCCCACACCTGTGACCACACACACCACGTGACACAATTAAGAGACGAAGGACACAAAACATGGACGAGACAAAGGACGTGACACAGACCGGAACTGCTCTGCCCGGCACACGGGAATCCCATGATAAAAAGTAAGCCCTTCCTTTGATGCGTCCAAATAACCTGTCACAGGATACCCCCTGCACCGGACTAATTGCAAAAATCCCTCCAGGCGAGGCACAGACTTGCACCCACTCCCAACCCCTCTCTGGGTCTTTGCCCTGCACTTATCTTGCCGAGAGCAGGGGATGCCAATCCAGCTTTGATGCAGAGGAGGGGCACCTGGGCTGCCTCAGAGGTTCCTGCCATCATCAGACTACTCGGAGTCAACTGCGAGAAAGAAAACCAGACACCATATCTGAGTAGTGTGGCACGTGGTCCCAGCCCCCAGGATCCCTCTACTCACTGTCACCGAGGCAGGTCCTCGGGTCGCTGGCTCTGACCACAGTTGGACAACGTGCTGTCATCTTCTGGGATACCTGAGTGAGCGAGAGACAAAATTAGAGGGCATCTCTAAAGGTGCAGTGGATCCCCGCTCCTCCTGCTGCCTCCCCAACTCACCTACAAGGCTCCTCTCTCTTCAGCTGCTCCCAAGACCGACCCTGCAAATGAAATGGGCAAATGCTCAAACACTCAGCTCTCAAACATTTAGGGATTGCTCACAACGAAAGCCAAAAACCTCTAAACCCTAGACACTGGTTCCTACTCTACCTAGCCGGGATTCTATACACCCAAGCAGGGCATCGCAAGACCATCCTGCTCACAGACTGGACAGCCATCGGCTCCACTCTCTAAGGGAACTGACATGTTCACCTGACACTCGGAGCCATATTCCATCTACCCACTGATCCACGGAGAAGGGCAGAGCAGGTCCAGGCTGACCCCAAGTGAGACACCCCACATCTGTGACCACACACACCATGTGACACAAAACACCACGAGACAAAGGACATGACTCACACCAGAACTGCTCTGCCCTGCAAACGTGAATCCCATGATAAAAAGTAAGCCCTTCCTTTGATGCGTCCAAATAACCTGTCACAGGATACCCCCTGCACCGGACTAATTGCAAAAATCCCTCCAGGCGAGGCACAGACTTGCACCCACTCCCAACTACTCCCTGGGTCTTGGCCCTGCACTTATCTTTCCGAGAGCCAGGGATGCCAATCCAGCTTTGATGCAGAGGAGGAGCACCTGGGCTGGCGCAGAGGTTCCTGCCATCGTCAGACTACTAGGAGCCAACTGCGAGAAAGAAAACCACAAGCAATACGTGAGTTGTGTGGCATGGGGTTCAAACCACAGTGATCCCCCTACTCACCAGCACCCAGGTCCTGAGCGGAGTCGGACACTGTGGATGTCACGTTCCGGGATACCTGAGTGAGTGAGACACAAACTTAGAAGGCATCTCTAAAGCTGCAGTGGATCCCTGCTCCTCCTGCTGCCTCCCCAACTCACCTACAAGGCTCCTCTCTCTTCAGCTGCTCCCAAGACTGCCTCTGCAAATGAAATGGGCAAATGCTCAAACACTCAGCTCTCAAACATTTAGGGATTGCTCACAACGAAAGCCAAAAACCTCTAAACCCTAGACACTGGTTCCTACTCTACCCAGTCGGGACTCTATACACCCAAGCAGGGCATTGCAAGACCATCCTGCTCACAGACTGGACAGCCATCGGCTCCACTGTCTAAGGGAACTGACATGTTCATGTGAGACTCTGAGCAATATTCTATCTACCCACTGATCCACAGAGCAGGGCAGAGCAGGTCCAGGCTGACCCCAAGTGAGACACCCCACACCTGTGACCACACACACCACGTGACACAATTAAGAGACGAAGGACACAAAACATGGACGAGACAAAGGACGTGACACAGACCGGAACTGCTCTGCCCTGCACACGGGAATCCCATGATAAAAAGTAAGCCCTTCCTTTGATGCGTCCAAATAACCTGTCACAGGATACCCCCTGCACCGGACTAATTGCAAAAATCCCTCCAGGCGAGGCACAGACTTGCACCCACTCCCAACCCCTCTCTGGGTCTTTGCCCGGCACTTATCTTGCCGAGAGCAGGGGATGCCAATCCATCTTTGATGCAGAGGAGGGGCACCTGGGCTGCCTCAGAGGTTCCTGCCATCATCAGACTACTCGGAGTCAACTGCGAGAAAGAAAACCAGACACCATATCTGAGTAGTGTGGCACGTGGTCCCAGCCCCCAGGATCCCTCTACTCACTGTCACCGAGGCAGGTCCTCGGGTCGCTGGCTCTGACCACAGTTGGACAACGTGCTGTCATCTTCTGGGATACCTGAGTGAGCGAGAGACAAAATTAGAGGGCATCTCTAAAGGTGCAGTGGATCCCCGCTCCTCCTGCTGCCTCCCCAACTCACCTACAAGGCTCCTCTCTCTTCAGCTGCTCCCAAGACCGACCCTGCAAATGAAATGGGCAAATGCTCAAACACTCAGCTCTCAAACATGTAAGGATTGCTCACAACGAAAGCCAAAAACCTCTAAACCCTAGACACTGGTTCCTACTCTACCTAGCCGGGATTCTATACACCCAAGCAGGGCATTGCAAGACCATCCTGCTCACAGACTGGACAGCCATCGGCTCCACTGTCTAAGGGAACTGACATGTTCATGTGAGACTCTGAGCAATATTCTATCTACCCACTGATCCACAGAGCAGGGCAGAGCAGGTCCAGGCTGACCCCAAGTGAGACACCCCACACCTGTGACCACACACACCACGTGACACAATTAAGAGACGAAGGACACAAAACATGGACGAGACAAAGGATGTGACACAGACCAGAACTGCTCTGCCCTGCACACGGGAATCCCATGATAAAAAGTAAGCCCTTCCTTTGATGCGTCCAAATAACCTGTCACAGGATACCCCCTGCACCGGACTAATTGCAAAAATCCCTCCAGGCGAGGCACAGACTTGCACCCACTCCCAACTACTCCCTGGGACTTGGCCCTGCACTTATCTTTCCGAGAGCCGGGGATGCCAATCCAGCTTTGATGCAGAGGAGGAGCACCTGGGCTGGCGCAGAGGTTCCTGCCATCGTCAGACTACTAGGAGCCAACTGCGAGAAAGAAAACCACAAGCAATACGTGAGTTGTGTGGCATGGGGCTCAAACCCCAGTGATCCCCCTACTCACCAGCACCCAGGTCCTGAGCGGAGTCGGACACTGTGGATGTCACGTTCCGGGATACCTGAGTGAGTGAGACACAAACTTAGAAGGCATCTCGAAAGCTGTAGTGGATCCCCGCTCCTCCTGCTGCCTCCCCAACTCACCTACAAGGCTCCTCTCTCTTCAGCTGCTCCCAAGACTGCCTCTGCAAATGAAATGGGCAAATGCTCAAACACTCAGCTCTCAAACATTTAGGGATTGCTCACAACGAAAGCCAAAAACCTCTAAACCCTAGACACTGGTTCCTACTCTACCTAGCCAGGATTCTATACACCCAAGCAGGGCATCGCAAGACCATCCTGCTCACAGACTGGACAGCCATCGGCTCCACTGTCTAAGGGAACTGACATGTTGACGTCACACTCCGAGCCATATTCCATCTACCCACTGATCCATGGAGCAGGGCAGAGCAGGTCCAGGCTGACCCCAAGTGAGACACCCCACACCTGTGACCACACACACCACGTGACACAATTAAGAGACGAAGGACACAAAACATGGAAGAGACAAAGGACGTGACACAGACCGGAACTGCTCTGCCCGGCACACGGGAATCCCATGATAAAAAGTAAGCCCTTCCTTTGATGCGTCCAAATAACCTGTCACAGGATACCCCCTGCACCGGACTAATTGCAAAAATCCCTCCAGGCGAGGCACAGACTTGCGCCCACTCCCAACTACTCCCTGGGTCTTTGCCCGGCACTTACCTTGCCGAGAGCAGGGGATGCCAATCCATCTTTGATGCAGAGGAGGGGCACCTGGGCTGCCTCAGAGGTTCCTGCCATCATCAGACTACTCGGAGGCAACTGCGAGAAAGAAAACCAGACACCATATCTGAGTAGTGTGGCACGTGGTCCCAGCCCCCAGGATCCCTCTACTCACTGTCACCGAGGCAGGTCCTCGGGTCGCTGGCTCTGACCACAGTTGGACAACGTGCTGTCATCTTCTGGGATACCTGAGTGAGCGAGAGACAAAATTAGAGGGCATCTCTAAAAGTGCAGTGGATCCCCGCTCCTCCTGCTGCCTCCCCAACTCACCTACAAGGCTCCTCTCTCTTCAGCTGCTCCCAAGACCGACCCTGCAAATGAAATGGGCAAATGCTCAAACACTCAGCTCTCAAACATGTAAGGATTGCTCACAACGAAAGCCAAAAACCTCTAAACCCTAGACACTGGTTCCTACTCTACCTAGCCGGGATTCTATACACCCAAGCAGGGCATTGCAAGACCATCCTGCTCACAGACTGGACAGCCATCGGCTCCACTCTCTAAGGGAACTGACATGTTCACCTGACACTCGGAGCCATATTCCATCTACCCACTGATCCACGGAGAAGGGCAGAGCAGGTCCAGGCTGACCCCAAGTGAGACACCCCACATCTGTGACCACACACACCATATGACACAAAACACCACGAGACAAAGGACATGACTCACACCAGAACTGCTCTGCCCTGCAAACATGAATCCCATGATAAAAAGTAAGCCCTTCCTTTGATGCGTCCAAATAACCTGTCACAGGATACCCCCTGCACCGGACTAATTGCAAAAATCCCTCCAGGCGAGGCACAGACTTGCACCCACTCCCAACTACTCCCTGGGACTTGGCCCTGCACTTATCTTGCTGAGAGCCAGGGATGCCAATCCAGCTTTGATGCAGAGGAGGAGCACCTGGGCTGGCGCAGAGGTTCCTGCCATCGTCAGACTACTAGGAGCCAACTGCGAGAAAGAAAACCACAAGCAATACGTGAGTTGTGTGGCATGGGGTTCAAACCACAGTGATCCCCCTACTCACCAGCACCCAGGTCCTGAGCGGAGTCGGACACTGTGGATGTCACGTTCCGGGATACCTGAGTGAGTGAGACACAAACTTAGAAGGCATCTCTAAAGCTGCAGTGGATCCCTGCTCCTCCTGCTGCCTCCCCAACTCACCTACAAGGCTCCTCTCTCTTCAGCTGCTCCCAAGACTGCCTCTGCAAATGAAATGGGCAAATGCTCAAACACTCAGCTCTCAAACATTTAGGGATTGCTCACAACGAAAGCCAAAAACCTCTAAACCCTAGACACTGGTTCCTACTCTACCCAGTCGGGACTCTATACACCCAAGCAGGGCATCGCAAGACCATCCTGCTCACAGACTGGACAGCCATCGGCTCCACTGTCTAAGGGAACTGACATGTTGACGTCACACTCCGAGCCATATTCCATCTACCCACTGATCCATGGAGCAGGGCAGAGCAGTTCCAGGCTGACCCCAAGTGAGACACCCCACACCTGTGACCACACACACCACGTGACACAATTAAGAGACGAAGGACACAAAACATGGACGAGACAAAGGACGTGACACAGACCGGAACTGCTCTGCCCGGCACACGGGAATCCCATGATAAAAAGTAAGCCCTTCCTTTGATGCGTCCAAATAACCTGTCACAGGATACCCCCTGCACCGGACTAATTGCAAAAATCCCTCCAGGCGAGGCACAGACTTGCACCCACTCCCAACCCCTCTCTGGGTCTTTGCCCTGCACTTATCTTGCCGAGAGCAGGGGATGCCAATCCAGCTTTGATGCAGAGGAGGGGCACCTGGGCTGCCTCAGAGGTTCCTGCCATCATCAGACTACTCAGAGTCAACTGCGAGAAAGAAAACCAGACACCATATCTGAGTAGTGTGGCACGTGGTCCCAGCCCCCAGGATCCCTCTACTCACTGTCACCGAGGCAGGTCCTCGGGTCGCTGGCTCTGACCACAGTTGGACAACGTGCTGTCATCTTCTGGGATACCCGAGTGAGCGAGAGACAAAATTAGAGGGCATCTCTAAAGGTGCAGTGGATCCCCGCTCCTCCTGCTGCCTCCCCAACTCACCTACAAGGCTCCTCTCTCTTCAGCTGCTCCCAAGACCGACCCTGCAAATGAAATGGGCAAATGCTCAAACACTCAGCTCTCAAACATTTAGGGATTGCTCACAACGAAAGCCAAAAACCTCTAAACCCGAGACACTGGTTCCTACTCTACCTAGCCGGGATTCTATACACCCAAGCAGGGCATCGCAAGACCATCCTGCTCACAGACTGGACAGCCATCGGCTCCACTCTCTAAGGGAACTGACATGTTCATGTGAGACTCTGAGCAATATTCTATCTACCCACTGATCCACAGAGCAGGGCAGAGCAGGTCCAGGCTGACCCCAAGTGAGACACCCCACACCTGTGACCACACACACCATGGGACACAAAACACCACGAGACAAAGGACATGACCCACACAGGACGTGACACAAAACACGCACGAGACACAGGACGTGACACAAAACACGCACGAGACACAGGACGTGACACAGACCGGAACTGCTCTGCCCCGCACACCTGAATCCCATGATAAAAAGTAAGTCCTTCCTTTGATGCGTCCAAATAACCTGTTCCAGGATACCCACTCCACCGGACTAATTGCAAAAATCCCTCCAGGCAATGCACATACTTGCACCCACTCCCAACCACTCTCTGGGTCTTTGCCCTGCACTTATCTTTCCGAGAGCAGGGGATGCCAATCCAGCTTTGATGCACAGGAGGGGCACCTGGGCTGGCTCAGAGGTTCCTGCCATCGTCAGACTACTCGGCGTCAACTGCGAGAAAGAAAACCATAAGCAATACGTGAGTTGTGTGGCATGGGGCTCAAACCACAGTGATCCCACTACTCACCAGCACCCAGGCCGTGACCGGAGTCGGACACTGTGGATGTCACATTCCAGGATACCTGAGTGAGTGAGACACAAACTTAGAAGGCATCTCTAAAGGTGCAGTGGATCCCCGCTCCTCCTGCTGCCTCCCCAACTCACCTACAAGGTTCCTCTCTCTTCAGCTGCTCCCAACACTGCCCCTGCAAATGAAATGGGCAAATGCTCAAACACTCAGCTCTCAAACATTTAGGGATTGCTCACAACGAAAGCCAAAAACCTCTAAACCCTAGACACTGGTTCCTACTCTACCTAGCCGGGACTCTAGACACCCAAGCAGGGCATCGCAAGACCATCCTGCTCACAGACTGGACAGCCATCGGCTCCACTGTCTAAGGGAACTGACATGTTCATGTGAGACTGAGAAATATTCTATCCACCCACTGATCCACGGAGGAGGGCAGAGCAGGTCCATGCTGACCCCAAGTGAGACACCCCACACCTGTGACCACACACACCATGTGACACAATTAAGAGACGAAGGACACAAAACAGAGGGATGAGACAAAGGATGTGACACAGACCAGAACTGCTCTGCCCTGCACACAGGAATCCCATGATAAAAAGTAAGCCCTTCTTTTGATGCGTCCAAATAACCTGTCACAGGATACCCCCTGCACCAGACTAATTTCAAAAATCCCTCCAGGCGAGGCACAGACTTGCACCAACTCCCAACCCCTCTCTGGGTCTTTGCCCTGCACTTATCTTGCCGAGAGCAGGGGATGCCAATCCAGCTTTGATGCAGAGGAGGGGCACCTGGGCTGCCTCAGAGGTTCCTGCCATCATCAGACTACTCGGAGTCAACTGCGAGAAAGAAAACCAGACACCATATCTGAGTAGTGTGGCACGTGGTCCCAGCCCCCAGGATCCCTCTACTCACTGTCACCGAGGCAGGTCCTCGGGTCGCTGGCTCTGACCACAGTTGGACAACGTGCTGTCATCTTCTGGGATACCTGAGTGAGCGAGAGACAAAATTAGAGGGCATCTCTAAAGGTGCAGTGGATCCCCGCTCCTCCTGCTGCCTCCCCAACTCACCTACAAGGCTCCTCTCTCTTCAGCTGCTCCCAAGACCGACCCTGCAAATGAAATGGGCAAATGCTCAAACACTCAGCTCTCAAACATGTAAGGATTGCTCACAACGAAAGCCAAAAACCTCTAAACCCTAGACACTGGTTCCTACTCTACCTAGCCGGGATTCTATACACCCAAGCAGGGCATTGCAAGACCATCCTGCTCACAGACTGGACAGCCATCGGCTCCACTCTCTAAGGGAACTGACATGTTCATGTGAGACTCTGAGCAATATTCTATCTACCCACTGATCCACAGAGCAGGGCAGAGCAGGTCCAGGCTGACCCCAAGTGAGACACCCCACACCTGTGACCACACACACCATGGGACACAAAACACCACGAGACAAAGGACATGACCCACACAGGACGTGACACAAAACACGCACGAGACACAGGACGTGACACAAAACACGCACGAGACACAGGACGTGACACAGACCGGAACTGCTCTGCCCCGCACACCTGAATCCCATGATAAAAAGTAAGTCCTTCCTTTGATGCGTCCAAATAACCTGTCACAGGATACCCCCTGCACCGGACTAATTGCAAAAATCCCTCCAGGCAATGCACATACTTGCACCCACTCCCAACCACTCTCTGGGTCTTCGCCCTGCACTTATCTTTCCGAGAGCAGGGGATGCCAATCCAGCTTTGATGCACAGGAGGGGCACCTGGGCTGGCTCAGAGGTTCCTGCCATCGTCAGACTACTCGGCGTCAACTGCGAGAAAGAAAACCATAAGCAATACGTGAGTTGTGTGGCATGGGGCTCAAACCACAGTGATCCCACTACTCACCAGCACCCAGGCCGTGACCGGAGTCGGACACTGTG
This sequence comes from Pseudopipra pipra, assembly GCF_036250125.1. Taxonomy (NCBI): domain Eukaryota; kingdom Metazoa; phylum Chordata; class Aves; order Passeriformes; family Pipridae; genus Pseudopipra; species Pseudopipra pipra. Next base: position 34,531 of record NW_026991183.1, read on the forward strand.
GATGTCACATTCCAGGATACCTGAGTGAGTGAGACACAAACTTAGAAGGCATCTCTAAAGCTGCAGTGGATCCCTGCTCCTCCTGCTGCCTCCCCAACTCACCTACAAGGCTCCTCTCTCTTCAGCTGCTCCCAAGACTGCCTCTGCAAATGAAATGGGCAAATGCTCAAACACTCAGCTCTCAAACATTTAGGGATTGCTCACAACGAAAGCCAAAAACCTCTAAACCCTAGACACTGGTTCCTACTCTACCCAGTCGGGACTCTATACACCCAAGCAGGGCATCGCAAGACCATCCTGCTCACAGACTGGACAGCCATCGGCTCCACTGTCTAAGGGAACTGACATGTTGACGTCACACTCCGAGCCATATTCCATCTACCCACTGATCCATGGAGCAGGGCAGAGCAGTTCCAGGCTGACCCCAAGTGAGACACCCCACACCTGTGACCACACACACCACGTGACACAATTAAGAGACGAAGGACACAAAACATGGACGAGACAAAGGACGTGACACAGACCGGAACTGCTCTGCCCGGCACACGGGAATCCCATGATAAAAAGTAAGCCCTTCCTTTGATGCGTCCAAATAACCTGTCACAGGATACCCCCTGCACCGGACTAATTGCAAAAATCCCTCCAGGCGAGGCACAGACTTGCACCCACTCCCAACCCCTCTCTGGGTCTTTGCCCTGCACTTATCTTCCCGAGAGCAGGGGATGCCAATCCAGCTTTGATGCAGAGGAGGGGCACCTGGGCTGCCTCAGAGGTTCCTGCCATCATCAGACTACTCGGAGTCAACTGCGAGAAAGAAAACCAGACACCATATCTGAGTAGTGTGGCACGTGGTCCCAGCCCCCAGGATCCCTCTACTCACTGTCACCGAGGCAGGTCCTCGGGTCGCTGGCTCTGACCACAGTTGGACAACGTGCTGTCATCTTCTGGGATACCCGAGTGAGCGAGAGACAAAATTAGAGGGCATCTCTAAAGGTGCAGTGGATCCCCGCTCCTCCTGCTGCCTCCCCAACTCACCTACAAGGCTCCTCTCTCTTCAGCTGCTCCCAAGACCGACCCTGCAAATGAAATGGGCAAATGCTCAAACACTCAGCTCTCAAACATTTAGGGATTGCTCACAACGAAAGCCAAAAACCTCTAAACCCTAGACACTGGTTCCTACTCTACCTAGCCGGGATTCTATACACCCAAGCAGGGCATCGCAAGACCATCCTGCTCACAGACTGGACAGCCATCGGCTCCACTCTCTAAGGGAACTGACATGTTCACCTGACACTCGGAGCCATATTCCATCTACCCACTGATCCACGGAGAAGGGCAGAGCAGGTCCAGGCTGACCCCAAGTGAGACACCCCACATCTGTGACCACACACACCATGGGACACAAAACACCACGAGACAAAGGACATGACTCACACCAGAACTGCTCTGCCCTGCAAACGTGAATCCCATGATAAAAAGTAAGCCCTTCCTTTGATGCGTCCAAATAACCTGTCACAGGATACCCCCTGCACCGGACTAATTGCAAAAATCCCTCCAGGCGAGGCACAGACTTGCACCCACTCCCAACTACTCCCTGGGACTTGGCCCTGCACTTATCTTTCCGAGAGCCGGGGATGCCAATCCAGCTTTGATGCAGAGGAGGAGCACCTGGGCTGGCGCAGAGGTTCCTGCCATCGTCAGACTACTAGGAGCCAACTGCGAGAAAGAAAACCACAAGCAATACGTGAGTTGTGTGGCATGGGGTTCAAACCACAGTGATCCCCCTACTCACCAGCACCCAGGTCCTGAGCGGAGTCGGACACTGTGGATGTCACGTTCCGGGATACCTGAGTGAGTGAGACACAAACTTAGAAGGCATCTCTAAAGCTGCAGTGGATCCCTGCTCCTCCTGCTGCCTCCCCAACTCACCTACAAGGCTCCTCTCTCTTCAGCTGCTCCCAAGACTGCCTCTGCAAATGAAATGGGCAAATGCTCAAACACTCAGCTCTCAAACATTTAGGGATTGCTCACAACGAAAGCCAAAAACCTCTAAACCCTAGACACTGGTTCCTACTCTACCCAGTCGGGACTCTATACACCCAAGCAGGGCATCGCAAGACCATCCTGCTCACAGACTGGACAGCCATCGGCTCCACTGTCTAAGGGAACTGACATGTTGACGTCACACTCCGAGCCATATTCCATCTACCCACTGATCCATGGAGCAGGGCAGAGCAGTTCCAGGCTGACCCCAAGTGAGACACCCCACACCTGTGACCACACACACCACGTGACACAATTAAGAGACGAAGGACACAAAACATGGACGAGACAAAGGACGTGACACAGACCGGAACTGCTCTGCCCGGCACACGGGAATCCCATGATAAAAAGTAAGCCCTTCCTTTGATGCGTCCAAATAACCTGTCACAGGATACCCCCTGCACCGGACTAATTGCAAAAATCCCTCCAGGCGAGGCACAGACTTGCACCCACTCCCAACCCCTCTCTGGGTCTTTGCCCTGCACTTATCTTGCTGAGAGCAGGGGATGCCAATCCATCTTTGATGCAGAGGAGGGGCACCTGGGCTGCCTCAGAGGTTCCTGCCATCATCAGACTACTCGGAGGCAACTGCGAGAAAGAAAACCAGACACCATATCTGAGTAGTGTGGCACGTGGTCCCAGCCCCCAGGATCCCTCTACTCACTGTCACCGAGGCAGGTCCTCGGGTCGCTGGCTCTGACCACAGTTGGACAACGTGCTGTCATCTTCTGGGATACCTGAGTGAGCGAGAGACAAAATTAGAGGGCATCTCTAAAGGTGCAGTGGATCCCCGCTCCTCCTGCTGCCTCCCCAACTCACCTACAAGGCTCCTCTCTCTTCAGCTGCTCCCAAGACCGACCCTGCAAATGAAATGGGCAAATGCTCAAACACTCAGCTCTCAAACATTTAGGGATTGCTCACAACGAAAGCCAAAAACCTCTAAACCCTAGACACTGGTTCCTACTCTACCTAGCCGGGATTCTATACACCCAAGCAGGGCATCGCAAGACCATCCTGCTCACAGACTGGACAGCCATCGGCTCCACTCTCTAAGGGAACTGACATGTTCACCTGACACTCGGAGCCATATTCCATCTACCCACTGATCCACGGAGAAGGGCAGAGCAGGTCCAGGCTGACCCCAAGTGAGACACCCCACACCTGTGACCACACACACCATGGGACACAAAACACCACGAGACAAAGGACATGACCCACACCAGAACTGCTCTGCCCTGCAAACGTGAATCCCATGATAAAAAGTAAGCCCTTCCTTTGATGCGTCCAAATAACCTGTCACAGGATACCCCCTGCACCGGACTAATTGCAAAAATCCCTCCAGGCGAGGCACAGACTTGCACCCACTCCCAACTACTCCCTGGGACTTGGCCCTGCACTTATCTTTCCGAGAGCCGGGGATGCCAATCCAGCTTTGATGCAGAGGAGGAGCACCTGGGCTGGCGCAGAGGTTCCTGCCATCGTCAGACTACTAGGAGCCAACTGCGAGAAAGAAAACCACAAGCAATACGTGAGTTGTGTGGCATGGGGCTCAAACCCCAGTGATCCCCCTACTCACCAGCACCCAGGTCCTGAGCGGAGTCGGACACTGTGGATGTCACGTTCCGGGATACCTGAGTGAGTGAGACACAAACTTAGAAGGCATCTCTAAAGCTGCAGTGGATCCCTGCTCCTCCTGCTGCCTCCCCAACTCACCTACAAGGCTCCTCTCTCTTCAGCTGCTCCCAAGACTGCCTCTGCAAATGAAATGGGCAAATGCTCAAACACTCAGCTCTCAAACATTTAGGGATTGCTCACAACGAAAGCCAAAAACCTCTAAACCCTAGACACTGGTTCCTACTCTACCCAGTCGGGACTCTATACACCCAAGCAGGGCATCGCAAGACCATCCTGCTCACAGACTGGACAGCCATCGGCTCCACTGTCTAAGGGAACTGACATGTTGACGTCACACTCCGAGCCATATTCCATCTACCCACTGATCCATGGAGCAGGGCAGAGCAGTTCCAGGCTGACCCCAAGTGAGACACCCCACACCTGTGACCACACACACCACGTGACACAATTAAGAGACGAAGGACACAAAACATGGACGAGACAAAGGACGTGACACAGACCGGAACTGCTCTGCCCGGCACACGGGAATCCCATGATAAAAAGTAAGCCCTTCCTTTGATGCGTCCAAATAACCTGTCACAGGATACCCCCTGCACCGGACTAATTGCAAAAATCCCTCCAGGCGAGGCACAGACTTGCACCCACTCCCAACCCCTCTCTGGGTCTTTGCCCTGCACTTATCTTGCCGAGAGCAGGGGATGCCAATCCAGCTTTGATGCAGAGGAGGGGCACCTGGGCTGCCTCAGAGGTTCCTGCCATCATCAGACTACTCGGAGTCAACTGCGAGAAAGAAAACCAGACACCATATCTGAGTAGTGTGGCACGTGGTCCCAGCCCCCAGGATCCCTCTACTCACTGTCACCGAGGCAGGTCCTCGGGTCGCTGGCTCTGACCACAGTTGGACAACGTGCTGTCATCTTCTGGGATACCTGAGTGAGCGAGAGACAAAATTAGAGGGCATCTCTAAAGGTGCAGTGGATCCCCGCTCCTCCTGCTGCCTCCCCAACTCACCTACAAGGCTCCTCTCTCTTCAGCTGCTCCCAAGACCGACCCTGCAAATGAAATGGGCAAATGCTCAAACACTCAGCTCTCAAACATTTAGGGATTGCTCACAACGAAAGCCAAAAACCTCTAAACCCTAGACACTGGTTCCTACTCTACCTAGCCGGGATTCTATACACCCAAGCAGGGCATCGCAAGACCATCCTGCTCACAGACTGGACAGCCATCGGCTCCACTCTCTAAGGGAACTGACATGTTCACCTGACACTCGGAGCCATATTCCATCTACCCACTGATCCACGGAGAAGGGCAGAGCAGGTCCAGGCTGACCCCAAGTGAGACACCCCACATCTGTGACCACACACACCATGGGACACAAAACACCACGAGACAAAGGACATGACTCACACCAGAACTGCTCTGCCCTGCAAACGTGAATCCCATGATAAAAAGTAAGCCCTTCCTTTGATGCGTCCAAATAACCTGTCACAGGATACCCCCTGCACCGGACTAATTGCAAAAATCCCTCCAGGCGAGGCACAGACTTGCACCCACTCCCAACTACTCCCTGGGACTTGGCCCTGCACTTATCTTTCCGAGAGCCGGGGATGCCAATCCAGCTTTGATGCAGAGGAGGAGCACCTGGGCTGGCGCAGAGGTTCCTGCCATCGTCAGACTACTAGGAGCCAACTGCGAGAAAGAAAACCACAAGCAATACGTGAGTTGTGTGGCATGGGGTTCAAACCACAGTGATCCCCCTACTCACCAGCACCCAGGTCCTGAGCGGAGTCGGACACTGTGGATGTCACGTTCCGGGATACCTGAGTGAGTGAGACACAAACTTAGAAGGCATCTCTAAAGCTGCAGTGGATCCCTGCTCCTCCTGCTGCCTCCCCAACTCACCTACAAGGCTCCTCTCTCTTCAGCTGCTCCCAAGACTGCCTCTGCAAATGAAATGGGCAAATGCTCAAACACTCAGCTCTCAAACATTTAGGGATTGCTCACAACGAAAGCCAAAAACCTCTAAACCCTAGACACTGGTTCCTACTCTACCCAGTCGGGACTCTATACACCCAAGCAGGGCATCGCAAGACCATCCTGCTCACAGACTGGACAGCCATCGGCTCCACTGTCTAAGGGAACTGACATGTTGACGTCACACTCCGAGCCATATTCCATCTACCCACTGATCCATGGAGCAGGGCAGAGCAGTTCCAGGCTGACCCCAAGTGAGACACCCCACACCTGTGACCACACACACCACGTGACACAATTAAGAGACGAAGGACACAAAACATGGACGAGACAAAGGACGTGACACAGACCGGAACTGCTCTGCCCGGCACACGGGAATCCCATGATAAAAAGTAAGCCCTTCCTTTGATGCGTCCAAATAACCTGTCACAGGATACCCCCTGCACCGGACTAATTGCAAAAATCCCTCCAGGCGAGGCACAGACTTGCACCCACTCCCAACCCCTCTCTGGGTCTTTGCCCTGCACTTATCTTGCTGAGAGCAGGGGATGCCAATCCATCTTTGATGCAGAGGAGGGGCACCTGGGCTGCCTCAGAGGTTCCTGCCATCATCAGACTACTCGGAGGCAACTGCGAGAAAGAAAACCAGACACCATATCTGAGTAGTGTGGCACGTGGTCCCAGCCCCCAGGATCCCTCTACTCACTGTCACCGAGGCAGGTCCTCGGGTCGCTGGCTCTGACCACAGTTGGACAACGTGCTGTCATCTTCTGGGATACCTGAGTGAGCGAGAGACAAAATTAGAGGGCATCTCTAAAGGTGCAGTGGATCCCCGCTCCTCCTGCTGCCTCCCCAACTCACCTACAAGGCTCCTCTCTCTTCAGCTGCTCCCAAGACCGACCCTGCAAATGAAATGGGCAAATGCTCAAACACTCAGCTCTCAAACATTTAGGGATTGCTCACAACGAAAGCCAAAAACCTCTAAACCCTAGACACTGGTTCCTACTCTACCTAGCCGGGATTCTATACACCCAAGCAGGGCATCGCAAGACCATCCTGCTCACAGACTGGACAGCCATCGGCTCCACTCTCTAAGGGAACTGACATGTTCACCTGACACTCGGAGCCATATTCCATCTACCCACTGATCCACGGAGAAGGGCAGAGCAGGTCCAGGCTGACCCCAAGTGAGACACCCCACACCTGTGACCACACACACCATGGGACACAAAACACCACGAGACAAAGGACATGACCCACACCAGAACTGCTCTGCCCTGCAAACGTGAATCCCATGATAAAAAGTAAGCCCTTCCTTTGATGCGTCCAAATAACCTGTCACAGGATACCCCCTGCACCGGACTAATTGCAAAAATCCCTCCAGGCGAGGCACAGACTTGCACCCACTCCCAACTACTCCCTGGGACTTGGCCCTGCACTTATCTTTCCGAGAGCCGGGGATGCCAATCCAGCTTTGATGCAGAGGAGGAGCACCTGGGCTGGCGCAGAGGTTCCTGCCATCGTCAGACTACTAGGAGCCAACTGCGAGAAAGAAAACCACAAGCAATACGTGAGTTGTGTGGCATGGGGCTCAAACCCCAGTGATCCCCCTACTCACCAGCACCCAGGTCCTGAGCGGAGTCGGACACTGTGGATGTCACGTTCCGGGATACCTGAGTGAGTGAGACACAAACTTAGAAGGCATCTCTAAAGCTGCAGTGGATCCCTGCTCCTCCTGCTGCCTCCCCAACTCACCTACAAGGCTCCTCTCTCTTCAGCTGCTCCCAAGACTGCCTCTGCAAATGAAATGGGCAAATGCTCAAACACTCAGCTCTCAAACATTTAGGGATTGCTCACAACGAAAGCCAAAAACCTCTAAACCCTAGACACTGGTTCCTACTCTACCCAGTCGGGACTCTATACACCCAAGCAGGGCATCGCAAGACCATCCTGCTCACAGACTGGACAGCCATCGGCTCCACTGTCTAAGGGAACTGACATGTTGACGTCACACTCCGAGCCATATTCCATCTACCCACTGATCCATGGAGCAGGGCAGAGCAGTTCCAGGCTGACCCCAAGTGAGACACCCCACACCTGTGACCACACACACCACGTGACACAATTAAGAGACGAAGGACACAAAACATGGACGAGACAAAGGACGTGACACAGACCGGAACTGCTCTGCCCGGCACACGGGAATCCCATGATAAAAAGTAAGCCCTTCCTTTGATGCGTCCAAATAACCTGTCACAGGATACCCCCTGCACCGGACTAATTGCAAAAATCCCTCCAGGCGAGGCACAGACTTGCACCCACTCCCAACCCCTCTCTGGGTCTTTGCCCTGCACTTATCTTGCCGAGAGCAGGGGATGCCAATCCAGCTTTGATGCAGAGGAGGGGCACCTGGGCTGCCTCAGAGGTTCCTGCCATCATCAGACTACTCGGAGTCAACTGCGAGAAAGAAAACCAGACACCATATCTGAGTAGTGTGGCACGTGGTCCCAGCCCCCAGGATCCCTCTACTCACTGTCACCGAGGCAGGTCCTCGGGTCGCTGGCTCTGACCACAGTTGGACAACGTGCTGTCATCTTCTGGGATACCTGAGTGAGCGAGAGACAAAATTAGAGGGCATCTCTAAAGGTGCAGTGGATCCCCGCTCCTCCTGCTGCCTCCCCAACTCACCTACAAGGCTCCTCTCTCTTCAGCTGCTCCCAAGACCGACCCTGCAAATGAAATGGGCAAATGCTCAAACACTCAGCTCTCAAACATGTAAGGATTGCTCACAACGAAAGCCAAAAACCTCTAAACCCTAGACACTGGTTCCTACTCTACCTAGCCGGGATTCTATACACCCAAGCAGGGCATTGCAAGACCATCCTGCTCACAGACTGGACAGCCATCGGCTCCACTGTCTAAGGGAACTGACATGTTCATGTGAGACTCTGAGCAATATTCTATCTACCCACTGATCCACAGAGCAGGGCAGAGCAGGTCCAGGCTGACCCCAAGTGAGACACCCCACACCTGTGACCACACACACCACGTGACACAATTAAGAGACGAAGGACACAAAACATGGACGAGACAAAGGATGTGACACAGACCAGAACTGCTCTGCCCTGCACACGGGAATCCCATGATAAAAAGTAAGCCCTTCCTTTGATGCGTCCAAATAACCTGTCACAGGATACCCCCTGCACCGGACTAATTGCAAAAATCCCTCCAGGCGAGGCACAGACTTGCACCCACTCCCAACTACTCCCTGGGACTTGGCCCTGCACTTATCTTTCCGAGAGCCGGGGATGCCAATCCAGCTTTGATGCAGAGGAGGAGCACCTGGGCTGGCGCAGAGGTTCCTGCCATCGTCAGACTACTAGGAGCCAACTGCGAGAAAGAAAACCACAAGCAATACGTGAGTTGTGTGGCATGGGGCTCAAACCCCAGTGATCCCCCTACTCACCAGCACCCAGGTCCTGAGCGGAGTCGGACACTGTGGATGTCACGTTCCGGGATACCTGAGTGAGTGAGACACAAACTTAGAAGGCATCTCGAAAGCTGCAGTGGATCCCCGCTCCTCCTGCTGCCTCCCCAACTCACCTACAAGGCTCCTCTCTCTTCAGCTGCTCCCAAGACTGCCTCTGCAAATGAAATGGGCAAATGCTCAAACACTCAGCTCTCAAACATTTAGGGATTGCTCACAACGAAAGCCAAAAACCTCTAAACCCTAGACACTGGTTCCTACTCTACCTAGCCAGGATTCTATACACCCAAGCAGGGCATCGCAAGACCATCCTGCTCACAGACTGGACAGCCATCGGCTCCACTGTCTAAGGGAACTGACATGTTGACGTCACACTCCGAGCCATATTCCATCTACCCACTGATCCATGGAGCAGGGCAGAGCAGTTCCAGGCTGACCCCAAGTGAGACACCCCACACCTGTGACCACACACACCACGTGACACAATTAAGAGACGAAGGACACAAAACATGGACGAGACAAAGGACGTGACACAGACCGGAACTGCTCTGCCCGGCACACGGGAATCCCATGATAAAAAGTAAGCCCTTCCTTTGATGCGTCCAAATAACCTGTCACAGGATACCCCCTGCACCAGACTAATTTCAAAAATCCCTCCAGGCGAGGCACAGACTTGCACCAACTCCCAACCCCTCTCTGGGGCTTTGCCCTGCACTTATCTTGCCAAGAGCAGGGGATGCCAATCCATCTTGGATGCACAGGACGGGCACCTGGGCTGCCTCAGAGGTTCCTGCCATCATCAGAGTACTCGGAGTCAACTGCAAGAAAGAAAACCAGACTCCAGATCTGAGTACTGAGGCACGTGGCCCCAGCCCCCAGGATCCCTCTACTCACTGTCACCGAGGCAGGTCCTCGTGTCACTGGCTCTGACCTGACTTGGACAAGGTGCTATCATCTCCTGGGACACATGAGCGAGAGAGAGACAAAATTAGAGGGCATCTCTATAGCTGCAGTGGATTCCTGCTCCTCCTGCTGCCTCCCCAACTCACCTCCAACGCTCATCTGCTCCCAAAGGTTAGCTGGATGGCACGTGCAATCAAAAAAGCTCAATCCTTCATTGCTGATCCTTTCAATACTCGGAGATTACCTACAAGGACAGCTCCAGAGGACCAAACCGTGTCCGTCACCTCACTGTGAGTTGGCTTCAGCCCTGTGAGGCTTCGTACGTCTCCTGCAAAACAACCCAGAGGCAAGTGTGAGTACTGAGATACTGCCCAAGAGTTTGCTGCTCCCATGGCAGCTTCTGTCTGACTCCCCTTGACCGTGACCTCTTACAGGCAGGGTCCCCGTCACGTTGGACTGTATGTTAGAAGTCGGTGCATTGCCTGGAAAACAAAAAAACAAGTATGTACACAGATTCACCACAAGTAAACCACCTGCAAAAGAGCAGCTAGTTTTGTCCTGCAGTCACTGCTCACCTTGCTCACCAGGCTCACCTTCCCTCTGGTGCCTGTCATCTGCTGGGCTGAGGGCTCTGCATCTTAAAAAAAAAAAAATAAAAAAAACAAAACTAAACCACCAAACCATCCAAATGATCAAGTAACCCTAGGGCCAAAAGTCATGTCTTGGCTCTGACCTCACATGACAACCCACCTTCTGACTGTGCTCCTCCAGCCTCTTCTGTTCATCTCTGCTTTACATCCAGTCCCTCTGACACTGCAAAGAAATGAGTTACCAAAGTCAGCCATATATACAGGGGGACTTTAGCTGCTGTGCAATTCTAATTTCTCCTTAGACAAGCCCTCTGGGGTCCAAAGACAACCTGCACAAACAAACACTGACCTAACTTTAAGGTCCTCAGTGCCTAAGCCTATCCATGGGGTAACCGGGAAGTCTCCTTTCTACTCCACCTACCCCCAAGTCTACACTGCAGGGCAGAGCAGTTCCAGGCCCAACACAAACTCCAAGGACACATTTCCAGACAAGTGCTGTGGTGCAACCAGGAGAGAGAACTCTGAGAAAGGAACGACGCCAAAATGGATGTGCTGCCGCACGAGAAGACGGAGGATACGGTGAGACTGAACGGAGGAGGCTCTGGGGAGCCTGAAAAGACACTCTAACAGAATGGCCTGGGACAAGAACTGCCTACAAAATTGCTAAGATGGATGGGAGACAAGGCTATGTTCAGAATCTTCTTAAACTCTCAGAAATCCCAGGCGGTTACAAGAGATGACTGCACAGCACAGCCACCGATACAACCTGTAAGGAGGCTGTAAAAGACACCTGACCTGACACTTCTCAGATGCGATTCTGATGCACATCCAAGCTAGTGAGACAAAGAACGGATGGTATGGGCACTGGGCTGGGCAGTGCAGAGGTTCAAGACCCTAGGAATGATGCCTCAGATAAGAGCTTTGAGGGCAGAAAGCAAAGATGTGGTGACTGTGAATAGTAAGACACGAAACACAGACTGGACAAAGGACATGACACAGACCTGAACAGCTCTGCCCTGCACATCCTACTCCATGATGAAAAGTAAACTGCTCCTCCTATGTGTGCCAAGGGCCTGTTAGGGCAGACCCTTTCCCCTGGGCTCATTTGAAAATCCCTCCCTCCTAACCATAAAACTGGACCCAGCTCTCATCCCCTCTCCAGGTGGGAGTCCTCCACTTATCTTTCCCACAGCTGGGGATGTGAATCCATCTTCGATGTGAAGGAAGGACGCCCGGCTGGCTCAGAGGGTCCTGTGAGATCACTGACTCGGTTGGCTACGAGAAAGAAAACAGAAACTGACACAAGAGTTGGGCAGCACGTGGGAGATAACCCTGCAATTGGCTACTCACCCTCCCCTGAGCTGAGAGGTTCTCAGGCCACTGGCTCTGATCCCAGTCAGAGGCTGCTGCCGTCACCGTGCGCCGTACCTGGGGGTGTGAGAAAAAAAGTTATGGGTGTTTCTGAAAGTAAGGGAGACGCCAGCACCTACTCCCTACCTCCCCGACTCAACCTCAATGCTCCTCCTTTGCCAAAGGCAGGCTGGATGGCACCTGCAACTGGGAAAGGTCCAGCCTTAATTGATGACCCTCGTAGTACTAGGAGATTACTCACAAGGACAGCTGAAGACCATCAAACCTAATTGGCAGGTGGCTCCGGCCCTCTCAGGCTGCACACATTCTCTGCAAAGTAAAAAAGCCAAAGGCAAATGTACAGACTGAGGTACTGCCTGAAAGGATGCCTTTCCTGGGGTAGCTCCTACCTACCTCTCCTCCACAGTGACCTCTTACCAGCAGGGGCCCTGAAGCACTGGACTGTCTGTTAGAAGGTGGCAGAACCCCTGGAAAACACAAGAAACAAAGCATGTGCACAGATTTACCACAACACCTGTAAAAGACCATCTAGTTCTGTCCTGGAGTCAATGCTCACCTTGCTCACCGGGACCACCTCCCCTCCAGTGCCTAGAGCCTCCTGGGCCCAGGGCTCTGCAGCTGAAAACAAAGAAAAAACAAACCCAAACAACAAAATCCTTAACACACAAGTAAACGTGGAGCTAAAAGCCACATCTTTGTGCTGATGTCAGGTGATGACCCACCTTCTTGCTCTGCTCCTCTGGCCTCTGTTCTGTTCAACTCTGCTTTACACCCTACCCCTCTGACATGGTAAAGAAACCCTAACCAAAGTCACCCAGATAGATGGGGAGAGCTCAAAGAGTCTCCCTTCTCTTTAGGCAAACCACCCAGGGTCACTGCCTGCAGCCAAAGACTGCAGCTGTAATTGCACAGAATATCTGGGTGAATGAGAAGAAAACTTAAGTAGCACATCTGAAAAGTCAGTGGGTGCCTTCACAGGCATTTAGGGGGCTCCTGGACACTGCTTTCCACCCATACTACCTCAAAAAACCCCTAGCAATTCCTAACTGGCACCCCAGCCCTCACTCTATCTGTGGGCTGTAACCCCCCACTGACTACTTGCAAACCTGAGTGTCTGTAACATCTTCAACACAGAGCAGCTTCACCTGAGGACTGGATAACACTGGTGAAAAAATGCCAAACTGCAGTTGAGATGATCAGGAAATCCCAAAATATGCAAGGCTCCTAAGGAAAAGAAAAAGAGATAACCAATTATAAAAGCAGCTTAGCAACACCAAGTTATTAAATTTAAAAACCCTGCATGTGAGTGTAATCCTCTTCATTACCATATACAGCTCTGCTTCTTTGGATACCAAAGCTGATGCTTTAATAAAGCAGGAATAGCTTGAGAAGTGCCATTAAATGAAAGAAAGGGAGAGCTCTTATCCCATTGAAGCCTGCCTGCTGAATGACTTCCCTGACCAAAGGCTGGGGTTAATATACCCCTGGTCGTGCCCACCTCCCTTCCCTTGAGGCCCCGGGAGAAAGGGAGCAGCCCAATCCAAGACAGTATAAAGGCTCTGGGAGCAGCAGCACCTGGTTTGCATCTCTGACTTAAAATCAGGATAGGTAAAGAGCCTGACAAAGAAAAGGACTCCTAACGTGAGCAGGTATTATAGTTGCTATTAGATTTAGGGTTGGTATTGGATTCGGGTAGGGGCTGGAGCGGAGGGACTGGAGCAGAATGGCGGGAGTTGGAGCGGAGGGGGCTGCGGCGCCGGGAAGGGGAGCGGCGCGGCGCGGGCTGCGGCGCCGGGAAGGGCAGCGGCGCGGCGGGGGCTGCGGCGCCGGGAAGGGCAGCGGCGCGGCGGGGGCTGCGGCGCCGGGAAGGGGAGCGGCGCGGCGCGGGCTGCGGCGCCGGGAAGGGGAGCGGCGCGGCGCGGGCTGCGGCGCCGGGAAGGGGAGCGGCGCGGCGCGGGCTGCGGCGCCGGGAAGGGGAGCGGCGCGGCGCGGGCTGCGGCGCCGGGAAGGGGAGCGGCGCGGCGCGGGCTGCGGCAGCGCGGCGTGGCCGCGTCCTACCTGCGGGACAAGGGTGAGCCTGGCGGTACCGGAACGAGGCGCGGAGGGGGCCGCAAGGAGCCCCGGGGCTGCCGGGACCCTCCCGCGCTGCTGGGGTGAGCTCCCGGGGTGCTTCGCGATGGGGGATGTGGAGTGAGGTAATAACGAGAATCAGGAAGTGCTTCCACGGACCCGCGCCCGGTTCGGTGGCTGTGCCGAGGTTTGAACCGGGAAAGAGCCGCTGTCCTGCGGTGAGGACCGGGGAAAATAGCCTTAAAATGAGAGTGGAGAGCTCTGCACAGAGGAAATAAAACTCACTGGGTTTAGTAGCTAAAATATCAGGGGAAATTACTGTCTGGTTACGGCAGTAAGCTTCCCACAGCAGTTTCAGGTGCCTACCTTTGGAGACCAGCCCCAAAGTAGAAACTCCTCTCGACTGCTCCTGAGAGAGGCAATTGGAACTTTAGGTGCTGAGGAAAGCGATTTCCTCTCCTAAGTCCTGGTTCACCTGCCCGAGCACCTACAGTGTTTATATTCCACCTCACTCTCTGCTTTGCACGTTTGTATCAATAAAAGAAACTTCCAAGGTCTTCCTCTAGTCTGAGCTGCATGTTTTCTGCACCCCAACACTCTCCCACCTGTCCACGTGCGCTGCTCCCCTCTCCTGCGCTGCTTCCTGGAACAGGGCTCATCCCTCGGCACCTTCCTCGAGCGATAATCCGGGTACATCAGGTGCTTCCCCCAGCCCCTGCGAGATGCTCTCACCATCACTGCTTGAGAGATTCCCTGGGATCGACTGCTCTCCTGCAGAAGCTCCCCATAAAAAGGGCCCCACCGAGCACGGCCCGCCCCTTGTCACCCTCACTGCCCACACCTGGGGCTGTCCCGCCTCTTTGTCAGCCTCACTGCCCACACCTGGGGCTGTCCCGCATGGGAGGGGAGAGAGGGACGGGTGGAGCCACAGGCGGCCGCGCCCACCCGCCGCGCCCAGCTTACCCCGGGGACGGTCTCCGTCGGATCTGCCGCCGTGGGTCGCTCCCGGGGGGGAAGGCGGCGGCGCAGCCCCGATAGCATCTCCAGGGCACGGCGGGGGCGGGAGCGGGAGCGGGAGCGGGAGCGGAGCGGGGCGAGCGGGCGGCGCGGCGTGGGCGCCTGAGGTCCTCGCGCGCCGCGGCGCCGAGACGGGGGCTGCCCTCGCCGGTGCCTGCCGCCGCCCACGAACCTGCCGCCCGCGCCCGGCGCCGCCGAGCGCCCCGCCCCGTCCCCACAGCGGGAAGCGGCGCGGCGAGACGGCGCTGCGGGCGCGGGGCGGGGGTCCGGGTCGCGGCGGAGGTCAGGCAACAGGATAGACACCTCTCTAAAGCGAGGGGGCCTCTCGCCGCCATCTTTAGTGTGGCCTCGGCTAAGTTCCGGTTTTGGCGGCGCCATCTTGAGTGTGGCGTCGGGGCAAACTTCCGGGCAGGGGCCGCCATTTTTAGTGTGGTCGTTCCGGTCCTGGCGGCGCCATCTTTACTGTGGGCTTGGCGGACTTCTGGGACGGGGCCTTGGAGGACTTCCGGTCGCTCTCTACTTCCGGGGACCGGGTTTACCCAAATTAGCGTCCCTCCTCGCTAATTTCTGCGCTTTCACCCCAAAAAATCTTCATGTTATTCCCCCCACACACACCCCGGGAGGGACGGGAGACCGCGAGTCCCGCCCTGCCGCCGGAACCGGCCCTTAACTCGACCAGGGAGCGCTGCACCGGCACGAGAGCCACCGCGCATGCGTCGCCGGTCCCTCTCCTGGCTGCCCTCAGTTACCACGTGATCGCCGGCGTCTTTCCAACGACTGCGCACGCGCCGGCGTCGCCACCTTGGCTCCCCCCCCCACCCCGCCGCCCGACCGCCCGGCTTCGCTTTCTTACTGCGGCTCCCCCTCCACTTTTTCGGCTCTCTGGGGTTCCCTCACCCACATTTTGGGGTCCCCTTCTCACATTTGAGGGGTGATGACCCCGCAATTTACGGTTCGGGGGGGGGGGGGGGGAGGAGAGGAAACGGGGTGCCCAAGAAGGGGTTTCTTTTTTTCTTTTTTTTTTTTTTCTCTTTTATTTCATTTTCATTTTATTTCCTTTTTAGGTTTTTTGCCTTTTTTTTTAATTTTCTTTTGTTTTTTATATTTCCTTTTTTTATTTCGTTTATTTTTTATTCTCTTTATTTTTCATCTTCTCTCCCAGTGCTCCCCAACAACCCTCAGTAACACCCGGTGCTCCCCAGTGCACCCCAGTAACACCCAGTGCTCCTCAACAACCCCCAGTAACACCCAGTGCTCCCCAACAAACTCCAGTAGCACCCAGTGCTCCCCAAAAATTGACCCCAAACCGACCCAAATCATCCCAAAAGCTGACCCAAAACTGACCCCAATCATCCCAAAAGCTGACCCAAAACTGACCCAAATCACCCCAAACAGTGACCCCAAACTGACCCCAAAAAATGACCCAAATCATCCCAAAAACTGACCCAAAACTCTGCATTTATTTGGCATCATTTCCTCTCAAAAACAACATCTCCGATTTAGTTGATTGCTAAAGCCATCATTTTAAAATCATCTCAGGAATCAAAAGGGACTGGAAAACACACAGAAATCATTCCTGCACCCACCAAATCATTAGGAATTGGAACCCGATTCCCTCATCTCTCTCCTTGTTCTTCTTGCCTGGAAAACCTGATGATCCCCGCTGGCTATTTTTAGGCTGCTTTTCTTCCACAGCTCCTTTCCTCCCGGCTGAAACCTCCTGGCATATTCAGGGCTTAGCTGGAGGGAAGCCCCTCTGAAGTATTTCCTCTCGTGGCAATTCTGTGGGATGAAGAAGTAAAAAAAGCACATCAAGAGCTCCTTCTCCCCCCTTCCTTTGCAAACACCCTCCCAGTTTGTCCTTGGCAGCTCCATCCCCCCGGCACCCGCACCCGACGCTTCGGCTCCGCTGGCAAAGGGACAGCAAGTGCACAAGCAAGTTCAGTGCTGGGCAGGGGCTCCCTGGGGAACGGCACTTCAGTGCTTTAGTCCGTGGCCTTTCCTGCTGCCCTCCCTCCTGGAGGCAGAGGATGACCCGGCCCTTGTTTCTCCCACGCTCGCAGACCCAGGTCCTGCTCCTTTGGCCCCACTTTTCTTAGCAGACCCGGCATCATTTCCCAGGGTCCCCAGGAAACTTCTGCACTTGACCCATTGCTAAGTGCAGAGCACAGGGCAAGGGAAGGACAAATTTCTTGGCACCCACCCCCTGGAATTTTCCTTCTCCGCAGCACGCTCCCGTTCCTGCTCCTTCCCCCAGCACCTCAGAGAATGTCCTTTTCACCCAGGTCCTGCTTACCGTCGTCCAACAAAACACGCTGACAACATTTTTCAGGATGCCAGTGGAGAGATATTAGAGCACACTGCACAGGGAAGCTGAGCCTGCCCCATCCCTGCAAGTGTTCCAGGCCAGGCTGGATGGGACTGGGAGCATCCAGCTGAGGATGAGAGGGGAAGGTGTCCCTGCCCACGGAAGGCAGGATGGCCTTTGAAGGTCCCCTTCAAACCAAATCGCTCTGGGATTCCCCTCCAAAATCACTACCCAAGAGACACAGCAATCAAAGCAGAGGGACTACACTCCCAGCTTTTCTTACCTGCAGGCACACAGCACAGCACGTTGGACATAAAAGCCACAGGGTTAGTCCTGCCAGAGGTGTCCGGCACACCCATGGCAACCGAAGGGAAAGAGGGAGCCTGAGAACACAGAGTAAAAGACACTTTAATTAGGAGTACACCGAGCACTAGCCAGGTCATTCACACAGCTTCACTGTCCAGTCATACAAAAAGCACTCACCGAGGCCTCAGTTAGGATGGTTCCTGACGCTGACCAGCTGAATACCTCCCTGGAAGCCCGCTCCGCTCATGCCAGGCACTGGGGCTCACTCAGGGGGGCTTTGCCAAGCAGCCAATGGAAATTAAAATTACAGGCTGGGCAAAGCCGCTTCCCACAGGACCGCTCCTGGCCAAGGCCACCGGTCCCTGCAAGTCAGACCACTGACCACCCGGGGGGATTTTCGGGGGCACGCTTCCAGCTTTTATTCTCCAGAAACTCCAGTTCTTTCTGGCACCCCTTGCTTCAGTCTTCCCCTGCTGGAAGAGGTCACTTAAGACTTTCGAGGGGCCAGATTGCCAAAGCCCGGCCAGTCCATTCCCACGAGGAAAGAAAGGTAGCTTTGTCTTGGACAGGATGCTGAAGGGGGAGACACAAAATAAAAGTTTAATTTAAAACAACTGCCTAGAATAGGAAGCAATTCAAACAGAAGGCAGACAAGACTCGTGCAAATCTGAATACATTTGACTTCAAAGGAGAATTATTTCCCTCTGCACCTAACAGAAAGTCATTTTCACCCGGGCCCTGCTTACCATCGTTGAACAAAACACGCTGACAACATTTTTCCTGATGACAGGGGAGAGATATTAGAGCACACTGCACAGGGAAGCTGAGCCTGCCCCATCCCTGCAAGTGTTCCAGGCCAGGCTGGATGGGACTGGGAGCATCCAGCTGAGGATGAGAGGGGAAGGTGTCCCTGCCCACGGAAGGCAGGATGGCCTTTGAAGGTCCCCTTCAAACCAAATCGCTCTGGAATTCCCCTCCAAAATCACTACCCAAGAGACACAGCAATCAAAGCAGAAGGACTGCACTCCCAGCTTTTCTTACCTGCAGGCACACACAGCACAGCACGTTGGACATAAAAGCCCCGGGGTTAGTCCTGCCAGAGGCATCCGGCACAGTGTCCACGGCGACCGAAGGGAAAGAGGAAGCCTGGGAACACGGAGTAAAAGACACCTTAATTAGGGATCACAGGGGAGGGAATTGGGATGGGCCTGAGGACAGTGGGAAGGGACTGGGATGGAACTGGGCAAACTGGGGAAGGACTGGGTTGCACTGCAGGAGGACACTTGGGAAGGAATGGGTGCGCTGGCTTGCACTGAGACAAGTGGGAAGGGACTGGGATGAGAGTGGGGGCACTGGGGTGGGACTGGGAGCACTGGTGGCACTGGGCTAGGACTGGGGGAACTGGGGAGGGAGCAGGGAGGGACTGCGAGGGGGCTGGGAAGGGAACTGGGATGGTACTGGAATGGGAATGGGATGCATGGGAGAAAGGAGCGGAATGCACTGGGGAAGGACTGGGAGCAACGGGAAAGCCACTGCAGGGACTGGGATTGGACTGGGAAGGGACTGCAAGAGGACTGTGACAGGACTGGGGAGTGGGCCTGGGATGGGACTGGGATGCACAGGGGAAAAGAACCGGGATGCCCTGGGGAGGGACTGAGGTCACGGGAGGGCTGGGGATGGGTCAGGGGCACTGGGAAGGGAACTGGGATGGGACTGGATGTTCTAGGAAGGGAGTGGGATGCATCGGGGAAAAGGACTGGCATGCACTGGGAGGGACTGGGGCAGTGGGGAGGGATGGGGATGGGACTGGGGACACTGGAGAGGGACTGGGGGCACTGGGGGGATTTGGGCTGGGAGTGGGGACACTGGGGTGGGACTGAGATTTTCGGGGGGGTGAGGGGGACTGGGAGCAGTGGGATGGGACTGAGGGTCATTGGGGAGGGACTGGGATGGGACTGGGAGCACTGGGAAAGGGACTGCAGGGACTGGGATAGGACTGGGAAGGGACTGCAAGGGGACTGTGAGAGGACTGGGGAGGGGACTGGAGAGCGTGCCTGGGATGGGCCTGAGAATCTCTGGGGAGAGACTGGGACCACTGGGATGGGACTGCTGTCACTGGGATGGGATGCAGTTGTACTGGGAGGGGACTGGGGAGGGAATGGGAATCACTTAGGAGGGACTGGGATGGGACTAGGCAAACTGGGGAAGGACTGGGTTGCACTGCAAAAGGACACTTGGGAGGGAAAGGAGGTGGTGGGTTGCAGTGGGGGAAGTGGGGAGAGACTGGGATGAGAGTGGGGGCACTGGGGTGGGACTGGGAGGACAGGTGGCACTGGGCTAGGACTGCGGGAACTGGGGAGGGAGCAGGGAGGGACTGCGAAGTGACTGGGATGGGAATGGGATGCACAGGGAAAAGGAGCACAATGAACTGGGGAGGGACTGGGATGGGACTGGGGACACTTCAAGGGAGTTGGATGCACTGGGCTGAGACTAGGGGCACTGGAGCGGGACTGGGGGGAGTAGGGAGGGACTGGGATGGGACTGAGGGCACTGGAGATGGACTGGGGAGAACTGGGCTGGCACTGGGGGTGCTGGAGTGCAACTGGGATTCTCAAGGGAGGGACTGGGGGAAGTGGGATGGGACAGGGGTCATTGGGGAGGGATTGGGGACAGTGGGACTACAGGCACTGGGATGGGACTGAGCTGCGCTGGGTGGGCACAGGGATGGGACTGAGGTCACTGGGGAGGGAACTGGGATGGGACTGGGAGCACTGGGAAAGGGACTGGGAAGGGACTGCAAGAGGACTGTGACAGGACTGGGGAGTGGGCCTGGGACGGGACTGGGATGCACAGGGGGAAAGAACCGGGATGCCCTGGGGAGGGACTGAGGTCACGGGAGGGCTGGGGATGGGTCAGGGGCACTGGGGAGGGAACTGGGATGGGACTTGGATGTTCTAGGGAGGGAGTGGGATGCATCGGGGAGAAGGACTGGCATGCACTGGGAGGGACTGGGGGCAGTGGGGAGGGATGGGGATGGGACTGGGGACACTGGAGAGGGACTGGGGGCACTGGGGGGATTTGGGCTGGGAGTGGGGACACTGGGGTGGGACTGAGATTTTCGGGGGGGTGAGGGGGACTGGGAGCAGTGGGATGGGACTGGGGGTCATTGGAGAGAGACTGGGATGGAACTGGGAGCACTGGGAAAGGGACTGCAGGGACTGGGATAGGACTGGGAAGGGACTGCAAGGGGACTGTGAGAGGACTGGGGAGGGGTCTGGAGAGCGTGCCTGGGATGGGCCTGAGAATCTCTGGGGAGAGACTGGGACCACTGGGATGGGACTGCTGTCACTGGGATGGGATGCAGTTGTACTGGGAAGGGACTGGGGAGGGACTGGGAATCACTTAGGAGGGACTGGGATGGGACTAGGCAAACTGGGGAAGGACTGGATTGCACTGCGAGAGCACACTTGGGAGGGAAAGGAGGTGGTGGGTTGCAGTGGGGGAAGTGGGGAGAGACTGGGATGAGAGTGGGGGCACTGGGGTGGGACTGGGAGGACAGGTGGCACTGGGCTAGGACTGGGGGAACTGGGGAGGGAGCAGGGAGGGACTGCGAGGGGGCTGGGAAGGGAACTGGGATGGTACTGGAATGGGAATGGGATGCATGGGAGAAAGGAGCAGAATGCACAGGGGAGGAACTGGGAGCAACGGGAAAGCCACTGCAGGGACTGGGATTGGACTGGGGAGGGACTGCAAGAGGACTGTGACAGGACTGGGGAGTGGGCCTGGGACAGGACTGGGATGCACAGGGGGAAAGAACCGGGATGCCCTGGGGAGGGACTGAGGTCACGGGAGGCCTGGGGATGGGTCAGGGGCACTGGGGAGGGAACTGGGATGGGACTTGGATGTTCTAGGGAGGGGGTGGGATGCATCAGGGAAAAGGACTGGCATGCACTGGGAGGGACTGGGGCAGTGGGGAGGGATGGGGGCACTGGGGGGATTTGGGCTGGGAGTGGGGACACTGGGGTGGGACTGAGATTTTCGGGGGGCGGGGGGGGGGACTGGGAGCAGTGGGATGGGACTGGGGGTCATTGGGGAGGGACTGAGGAACCGTGGGACTGGGGGCACTGGAATAGGAGTGAGATGCACTGGGGAGGGACTGGGCCGGGACTGAGGGCACTGGAGAGGCCCTGGGGGCACTTGGGGGAACTGGGCTGGGACGGGGATTCTCTGGGGAGGGACTGGAGGCACTGGGATAGGACTGAGAGGCACTGGGGAGGCACTAGGACACACTGGGCCACCACTGGGATGGGACTGGGATCACTGGGGAGGGAATTGGGATGGGCCTCAGGGCAGTGGGAAGGGACTGGGATGGAACTGGGCGAACTGGGGAAGGACTGGGTTGCACTGCAGGAGGACACTTGGGAAGGAATGGGTGCGCTGGCTTGCACTGAGAGAAGTTGCAAGGGACTGGGATGAGAGTGGGGGCACTGGGGTGGGACTGGGAGCACTGGTGGCACTGGGCTAGGACTGGGGGAACTGGGGAGGGAGCAGGGAGGGACTGCGAAGTGACTGGGATGGGAATGGGATGCACAGGGAAAAGGAGCACAATGAACTGGGGAGGGACTGGGATGGGACTGGGGACACTTCAAGGGAGTTGGATGCACTGGGCTGAGACTAGGGGCACTGGAGCGGGACTGGGGGGAGTAGGGAGGGACTGGGATGGGACTGAGGGCACTGGAGATGGACTGGGGAGAACTGGGCTGGCACTGGGGGCGCTGGAGTGCAACTGGCATTCTCAAGGGAGGGACTGGGGGAAGTGGGATGGGACAGGGGTCATTGGGGAGGGATTGGGGACAGTGGGACTACAGGCACTGGGATGGGACTGAGCTGCGCTGGGTGGGCACAGGGATGGGACTGAGGTCACTGGGGAGGGAACTGGGATGGGACTGGGAGCACTGGGAAAGGGACTGGGAAGGGACTGCAAGAGGACTGTGACAGGACTGGGGAGTGGGCCTGGGACGGGACTGGGATGCACAGGGGGAAAGAACCGGGATGCCCTGGGGAGGGACTGAGGTCACGGGAGGGCTGGGGATGGGTCAGGGGCACTGGGGAGGGAACTGGGATGGGACTTGGATGCTCTAGGGAGGGAGTGGGATGCATCGGGGAAAAGGACTGGCATGCACTGGGAGGGACTGGGGCAGTGGGGAGGGATGGGGGCACTGGGGGGATTTGGGCTGGGAGTGAGGACACTGGGGTGGGACTGAGATTTTCGGGGGGTGGGGGGGGGACTGGGAGCAGTGGGATGGGACTGGGGGTCATTGGGGAGGGACTGGGGAACCGTGGGACTGGGGGCACTGGAATAGGAGTGAGATGCACTGGGGAGGGACTGGGCCGGGACTGAGGGCACTGGAGAGGCCCTGGGGGCACTTGGGGGAACTGGGCTGGGACTGGGATTCTCTGGGGAGGGACTGGAGGCACTGGGATAGGACTGAGAGGCACTGGGGAGGCACTAGGGCACACTGGGTCACCACTGGGATGGGACTGGGATCACTGGGGAGGGAATTGGGATGGGCCTCAGGGCAGTGGGAAGGGACTGGGATGGAACTGGGCGAACTGGGGAAGGACTGAGCTGCACTGCAGGAGGACACTTGGGAAGGAATGGGTGCGCTGGCTTGCACTGAGAGAAGTTGCAAGGGACTGGGATGAGAGTGGGGGCACTGGGGTGGGACTGGGAGCACTGGTGGCACTGGGCTAGGACTGGGGGAACTGGGGAGGGAGCAGGGAGGGACTGCGAAGTGACTGGGATGGGAATGGGATGCACAGGGAAAAGGAGCACAACGCATTGGGGAGGGACTGGGGGCAGTGGGGAGGGACTGGGATGGGACTGAGGGCACTGGAGATGCTCCCTGTCTCACCCCAGTGCCCCCATTCTCATCCCAGTCCCTTCCCACTTCTCTCAGTGCAAGCCAGTGCACCCATTCCTTCCCAAGTGTCCTCCTGCAGTGCAACCCAGTCTTTCCCCAGTTTGCCCAGTCCCATCCCAGTCCCTTCCCACTGCCCTCAGGCCCATCCCAATTCCCTCCCCGGTGATTCCAGTCCTATCCCAGTGGTGGCCCAGTGTGTCCTAGTGCCTCCCCACTGCCTCTCAGTCCTATCCCAGTGCCTCCAGTCCCTCCCCAGAGAATCCCCGTCCCAGCCCAGTTCCCCCAAGCGTCCCGAGGGCCTCTTCAGTGCCCTCAATTGTACTGGGAAGGGACTGGGGAGGGACTGGGAATCACTTAGGAGGGACCGGGATGGGACTAGGCAAACTGGGGAAGGACTGGGTTGCACTGCAAAAGGACACTTGGGAGGGAAAGGAGGTGGTGGGTTGCAGTGGGGGAAGTGGGGAGAGACTGGGATGGGAGTGGGGGCACTGGGGTGGGACTGGGAGGACAGGTGGCATTGGGCTAGGACTGGGGGAACTGGGGAGGGAGCAGGGAGGGACTGCGAGGGGGCTGGGAAGGGAACTGGGATGGTACTGGAATGGGAATGGGATGCATGGGAGAAAGGAGCGGAATGCACTGGGGAGGGACTGGGAGCAACGGGAAAGCCACTGCAGGGACTGGGATTGGACTGGGAAGGGACTGCAAGAGGACTGTGACAGGACTGGGGAGTGGGCCTGGGATGGGACTGGGATGCACAGGGGAAAAGAACCGGGATGCCCTGGGGAGGGACTGAGGTCACGGGAGGGCTGGGGATGGGTCAGGGGCACTGGGGAGGGAACTGGGATGGGACTTGGATGTTCTAGGGAGGGAGTGGGATGCATCGGGGAAAAGGACTGGCATGCACTGGGAGGGACTGGGGCAGTGGGGAGGGATGGGGGCACTGGGGGGATTTGGGCTGGGAGTGAGGACACTGGGGTGGGACTGAGATTTTCGGGGGGTGGGGGGGGGACTGGGAGCACTGGGATGGGACTGGGGGTCATTGGGGAGGGACTGGGATGGGACTGGGGGCACTGGGATAGGAGTGAGATGCACTGGGGAGGGACTGGGCCGGGACTGAGGGCACTGGAGAGGCCCTGGGGGCACTTGGGGTACTGGGCTGGGACGGGGATTCTCTGGAGAGGGACTGGAGGCACTGGGATAGGACTGAGAGGCACTGGGGACACACTGTGGCACCATTGGGATGGGACTGGGATCACTGGGGAGGGAATTGGGATGGGCCTCAGGGCAGTGGGATGGGACTGGGATGGAACTGGGCGAACTGGGGAAGGACTGGGTTGCACTGCAGGAGGACACTTGGGAAGGAATGGGTGCGCTGGCTTGCACTGAGAGAAGTTGCAAGGGACTGGGATGAGAGTGGGGGCACTGGGGTGGGACTGGGAGCACTGGTGGCACTGGGCTAGGACTGGGGGAACTGGGGAGGGAGCAGGGAGGGACTGCGAAGTGACTGGGATGGGAATGGGATGCACAGGGAAAAGGAGCACAATGAACTGGGGAGGGACTGGGATGGGACTGGGGACACTTCAAGGGAGTTGGATGCACTGGGCTGAGACTAGGGGCACTGGAGCGGGACTGGGGGGAGTAGGGAGGGACTGGGATGGGACTGAGGGCACTGGAGATGGACTGGGGAGAACTGGGCTGGCACTGGGGGCGCTGGAGTGCAACTGGGATTCTCAAGGGAGGGACTGGGGGAAGTGGGATGGGACAGGGGTCATTGGGGAGGGATTGGGGACAGTGGGACTACAGGCACTGGGATGGGACTGAGCTGCGCTGGGTGGGCACAGGGATGGGACTGAGGCCACTGGGGAGGGAACTGGGATGGGACTGGGAGCAATGGGAAAGGGACTGGGAAGGGACTGCAAGAGGACTGTGACAGGACTGGGGAGTGGGCCTGGGACGGGACTGGGATGCACAGGGGGAAAGAACCGGGATGCCCTGGGGAGGGACTGAGGTCACGGGAGGGCTGGGGATGGGTCAGGGGCACTGGGGAGGGAACTGGGATGGGACTTGGATGCTCTAGGGAGGGAGTGAGATGCATCGGGGAAAAGGACTGGCATGCACTGGGAGGGACTGGGGCAGTGGGGAGGGATGGGGGCACTGGGGGGATTTGGGCTGGGAGTGGGGACACTGGGGTGGGACTGAGATTTTCGGGGGGGGGAGGGGGACTGGGAGTAGTGGGATGGGACTGGGGGTCATTGGAGAGAGACTGGGATGGAACTGGGAGCACTGGGAAAGGGACTGCAGGGACTGGGATAGGACTGGGAAGGGACTGCAAGGGGACTGTGAGAGGACTGGGGAGGGGTCTGGAGAGCGTGCCTGGGATGGGCCTGAGAATCTCTGGGGAGAGACTGGGACCACTGGGATGGGACTGCTGTCACTGGGATGGGATGCAGTTGTACTGGGAAGGGACTGGGGAGGGACTGGGAATCACTTAGGAGGGACTGGGATGGGACTAGGCAAACTGGGGAAGGTCTGGATTGCACTGCGAGAGCACACTTGGGAGGGAAAGGAGGTGGTGGGTTGCAGTGGGGGAAGTGGGGAGAGACTGGGATGAGAGTGGGGGCACTGGGGTGGGACTGGGAGGACAGGTGGCACTGGGCTAGGACTGGGGGAACTGGGGAGGGAGCAGGGAGGGACTGCGAGGGGGCTGGGAAGGGAACTGGGATGGTACTGGAATGGGAATGGGATGCATGGGAGAAAGGAGCAGAATGCACTGGGGAGGAACTGGGAGCAACGGGAAAGCCACTGCAGGGACTGGGATTGGACTGGGGAGGGACTGCAAGAGGACTGTGACAGGACTGGGGAGTGGGCCTGGGACAGGACTGGGATGCACAGGGGGAAAGAACCGGGATGCCCTGGGGAGGGACTGAGGTCACGGGAGGGCTGGGGATGGGGCACTGGGGAGGGAACTGGGATGGGACTTGGATGTTCTAGGGAGGGGGTGGGATGCATCAGGGAAAAGGACTGGCATGAACTGGGGGCAGTGGGGAGGGATGGGGATGGGACTGGGGACACTGGAGAGGGACTGGGGGCACTGGGGGGATTTGGGCTGGGAGTGGGGACACTGGGGTGGGACTGAGATTTTCGGGGGGGTGAGGGGGACTGGGAGCACTGGGATGGGACTGGGGGTCATTGGGGAGGGACTGGGATGGGACTGGGGGCACTGGGATAGGAGTGAGATGCACTGGGGAGGGACTGGGCCGGGACTGAGGGCACTGGAGAGGCCCTGGGGGCACGTGGGGTACTGGGCTGGGACGGGGATTCTCTGGAGAGGGACTGGAGGCACTGGGATAGGACTGAGAGGCACTGGGGACACACTGTGGCACCATTGGGATGGGACTGGGATCACTGGGGAGGGAATTGGGATGGGCCTCAGGGCAGTGGGATGGAACTGGGATGGAACTGGGCGAACTGGGGAAGGACTGGGTTGCACTGCAGGAGGACACTTGGGAAGGAATGGGTGCGCTGGCTTGCACTGAGAGAAGTTGCAAGGGACTGGGATGAGAGTGGGGGCACTGGGGTGGGACTGGGAGCACTGGTGGCACTGGGCTAGGACTGGGGGAACTGGGGAGGGAGCAGGGAGGGACTGCGAAGTGACTGGGATGGGAATGGGATGCACAGGGAAAAGGAGCACAATGAACTGGGGAGGGACTGGGATGGGACTGGGGACACTTCAAGGGAGTTGGATGCACTGGGCTGAGACTAGGGGCACTGGAGCGGGACTGGGGGGAGTAGGGAGGGACTGGGATGGGACTGAGGGCACTGGAGATGGACTGGGGAGAACTGGGCTGGCACTGGGGGCGCTGGAGTGCAACTGGGATTCTCAAGGGAGGGACTGGGGGAAGTGGGATGGGACAGGGGTCATTGGGGAGGGATTGGGGACAGTGGGACTACAGGCACTGGGATGGGACTGAGCTGCGCTGGGTGGGCACAGGGATGGGACTGAGGTCACTGGGGAGGGAACTGGGATGGGACTGGGAGCACTGGGAAAGGGACTGGGAAGGGACTGCAAGAGGACTGTGACAGGACTGGGGAGTGGGCCTGGGACGGGACTGGGATGCACAGGGGGAAAGAACCGGGATGCCCTGGGGAGGGACTGAGGTCACGGGAGGGCTGGGGATGGGTCAGGGGCACTGGGGAGGGAACTGGGATGGGACTTGGATGTTCTAGGGAGGGAGTGGGATGCATCGGGGAAAAGGACTGGCATGCACTGGGAGGGACTGGGGCAGTGGGGAGGGATGGGGGCACTGGGGGGATTTGGGCTGGGAGTGAGGACACTGGGGTGGGACTGAGATTTTCGGGGGGTGGGGGGGGGACTGGGAGCAGTGGGATGGGACTGGGGGTCATTGGGGAGGGACTGGGGAACTGTGGGACTGGGGGCACTGGAATAGGAGTGAGATGCACTGGGGAGGGACTGGGCCGGGACTGAGGGCACTGGAGAGGCCCTGGGGGCACTTGGGGGAACTGGGCTGGGACTGGGATTCTCTGGGGAGGGACTGGAGGCACTGGGATAGGACTGAGAGGCACTGGGGAGGCACTAGGGCACACTGGGTCACCACTGGGATGGGACTGGGATCACTGGGGAGGGAATTGGGATGGGCCTCAGGGCAGTGGGAAGGGACTGGGATGGAACTGGGCGAACTGGGGAAGGACTGAGCTGCACTGCAGGAGGACACTTGGGAAGGAATGGGTGCGCTGGCTTGCACTGAGAGAAGTTGCAAGGGACTGGGATGAGAGTGGGGGCACTGGGGTGGGACTGGGAGCACTGGTGGCACTGGGCTAGGACTGGGGAACTGGGGAGGGAGCAGGGAGGGACTGCGAAGTGACTGGGATGGGAATGGGATGCACAGGGAAAAGGAGCACAACGCATTGGGGAGGGACTGGGGGCAGTGGGGAGGGACTGGGATGGGACTGAGGGCACTGGAGATGCTCCTGTCTCACCCCAGTGCCCCCATTCTCATCCCAGTCCCTTCCCACTTCTCTCAGTGCAAGCCAGTGCACCCATTCCTTCCCAAGTGTCCTCCTGCAGTGCAACCCAGTCTTTCCCCAGTTTGCCCAGTCCCATCCCAGTCCCTTCCCACTGCCCTCAGGCCCATCCCAATTCCCTCCCCGGTGATTCCAGTCCTATCCCAGTGGTGGCCCAGTGTGTCCTAGTGCCTCCCCACTGCCTCTCAGTCCTATCCCAGTGCCTCCAGTCCCTCCCCAGAGAATCCCCGTCCCAGCCCAGTTCCCCCAAGCGTCCCGAGGGCCTCTTCAGTGCCCTCAATTGTACTGGAAGGGACTGGGGAGGGACTGGGAATCACTTAGGAGGGACTGGGATGGGACTAGGCAAACTGGGGAAGGACTGGGTTGCACTGCAAAAGGACACTTGGGAGGGAAAGGAGGTGGTGGGTTGCAGTGGGGGAAGTGGGGAGAGACTGGGATGGGAGTGGGGGCACTGGGGTGGGACTGGGAGGACAGGTGGCATTGGGCTAGGACTGGGGGAACTGGGGAGGGAGCAGGGAGGGACTGCGAGGGGGCTGGGAAGGGAACTGGGATGGTACTGGAATGGGAATGGGATGCATGGGAGAAAGGAGCGGAATGCACTGGGGAGGGACTGGGAGCAACGGGAAAGCCACTGCAGGGACTGGGATTGGACTGGGAAGGGACTGCAAGAGGACTGTGACAGGACTGGGGAGTGGGCCTGGGATGGGACTGGGATGCACAGGGGAAAAGAACCGGGATGCCCTGGGGAGGGACTGAGGTCACGGGAGGGCTGGGGATGGGTCAGGGGCACTGGGGAGGGAACTGGGATGGGACTTGGATGCTCTAGGGAGGGAGTGAGATGCATCGGGGAAAAGGACTGGCATGAACTGGGGGCAGTGGGGAGGGATGGGGATGGGACTGGGGACACTGGAGAGGGACTGGGGGCACTGGGGGGATTTGGGCTGGGAGTGGGGACACTGGGGTGGGACTGAGATTTTCGGGGGGGTGAGGGGGACTGGGAGCACTGGGATGGGACTGGGGGTCATTGGGGAGGGACTGGGATGGGACTGGGGGCACTGGGATAGGAGTGAGATGCACTGGGGAGGGACTGGGCCGGGACTGAGGGCACTGGAGAGGCCCTGGGGGCACTTGGGGTACTGGGCTGGGATGGGGATTCTCTGGAGAGGGACTGGAGGCACTGGGATAGGACTGAGAGGCACTGGGGACACACTGTGGCACCATTGGGATGGGACTGGGATCACTGGGGAGGGAATTGGGATGGGCCTCAGGGCAGTGGGAAGGGACTGGGATGGAACTGGGCGAACTGGGGAAGGACTGGGTTGCACTGCAGGAGGACACTTGGGAAGGAATGGGTGCGCTGGCTTGCACTGAGAGAAGTTGCAAGGGACTGGGATGAGAGTGGGGGCACTGGGGTGGGACTGGGAGCACTGGTGGCACTGGGCTAGGACTGGGGGAACTGGGGAGGGAGCAGGGAGGGACTGCGAAGTGACTGGGATGGGAATGGGATGCACAGGGAAAAGGAGCACAATGAACTGGGGAGGGACTGGGATGGGACTGGGGACACTTCATGGGAGTTGGATGCACTGGGCTGAGACTAGGGGCACTGGAGCGGGACTGGGGGGAGTAGGGAGGGACTGGGATGGGACTGAGGGCACTGGAGATGGACTGGGGAGAACTGGGCTGGCACTGGGGGCGCTGGAGTGCAACTGGGATTCTCAAGGGAGGGACTGGGGGAAGTGGGATGGGACAGGGGTCATTGGGGAGGGATTGGGGACAGTGGGACTACAGGCACTGGGATGGGACTGAGCTGCGCTGGGTGGGCACAGAGATGGGACTGAGGTCACTGGGGAGGGAACTGGGATGGGACTGGGAGCACTGGGAAAGGGACTGGGAAGGGACTGCAAGAGGACTGTGACAGGACTGGGGAGTGGGCCTGGGACGGGACTGGGATGCACAGGGGGAAAGAACCGGGATGCCCTGGGGAGGGACTGAGGTCACGGGAGGGCTGGGGATGGGTCAGGGGCACTGGGGAGGGAACTGGGATGGGACTTGGATGTTCTAGGGAGGGAGTGGGATGCATCGGGGAAAAGGACTGGCATGCACTGGGAGGGACTGGGGCAGTGGGGAGGGATGGGGGCACTGGGGGGATTTGGGCTGGGAGTGGGGACACTGGGGTGGGACTGAGATTTTCGGGGGGTGGGGGGGGGGGGACTGGGAGCAGTGGGATGGGACTGGGGGTCATTGGGGAGGGACTGGGGAACCGTGGGACTGGGGGCACTGGAATAGGAGTGAGATGCACTGGGGAGGGACTGGGCCGGGACTGAGGGCACTGGAGAGGCCCTGGGGGCACTTGGGGGAACTGGGCTGGGACTGGGATTCTCTGGGGAGGGACTGGAGGCACTGGGATAGGACTGAGAGGCACTGGGGAGGCACTAGGGCACACTGGGCCACCACTGGGATGGGACTGGGATCACTGGGGAGGGAATTGGGATGGGCCTCAGGGCAGTGGGAAGGGACTGGGATGGAACTGGGCGAACTGGGGAAGGACTGAGCTGCACTGCAGGAGGACACTTGGGAAGGAATGGGTGCGCTGGCTTGCACTGAGAGAAGTTGCAAGGGACTGGGATGAGAGTGGGGGCACTGGGGTGGGACTGGGAGCACTGGTGGCACTGGGCTAGGACTGGGGGAACTGGGGAGGGAGCAGGGAGGGACTGCGAAGTGACTGGGATGGGAATGGGATGCACAGGGAAAAGGAGCACAACGCATTGGGGAGGGACTGGGGGCAGTGGGGAGGGACTGGGATGGGACTGAGGGCACTGGAGATGCTCCCTGTCTCACCCCAGTGCCCCCATTCTCATCCCAGTCCCTTCCCACTTCTCTCAGTGCAAGCCAGTGCACCCATTCCTTCCCAAGTGTCCTCCTGCAGTGCAACCCAGTCTTTCCCCAGTTTGCCCAGTCCCATCCCAGTCCCTTCCCACTGCCCTCAGGCCCATCCCAATTCCCTCCCCGGTGATTCCAGTCCTATCCCAGTGGTGGCCCAGTGTGTCCTAGTGCCTCCCCACTGCCTCTCAGTCCTATCCCAGTGCCTCCAGTCCCTCCCCAGAGAATCCCCGTCCCAGCCCAGTTCCCCCAAGCGTCCCGAGGGCCTCTTCAGTGCCCTCAATTGTACTGGGAAGGGACTGGGGAGGGACTGGGAATCACTTAGGAGGGACTGGGATGGGACTAGGCAAACTGGGGAAGGACTGGGTTGCACTGCAAAAGGACACTTGGGAGGGAAAGGAGGTGGTGGGTTGCAGTGGGGGAAGTGGGGAGAGACTGGGATGGGAGTGGGGGCACTGGGGTGGGACTGGGAGGACAGGTGGCATTGGGCTAGGACTGGGGGAACTGGGGAGGGAGCAGGGAGGGACTGCGAGGGGGCTGGGAAGGGAACTGGGATGGTACTGGAATGGGAATGGGATGCATGGGAGAAAGGAGCGGAATGCACTGGGGAGGGACTGGGAGCAACGGGAAAGCCACTGCAGGGACTGGGATTGGACTGGGAAGGGACTGCAAGAGGACTGTGACAGGACTGGGGAGTGGGCCTGGGATGGGACTGGGATGCACAGGGGAAAAGAACCGGGATGCCCTGGGGAGGGACTGAGGTCACGGGAGGGCTGGGGATGGGTCAGGGGCACTGGGGAGGGAACTGGGATGGGACTTGGATGTTCTAGGGAGGGAGTGGGATGCATCGGGGAAAAGGACTGGCATGCACTGGGAGGGACTGGGGCAGTGGGGAGGGATGGGGGCACTGGGGGGATTTGGGCTGGGAGTGAGGACACTGGGGTGGGACTGAGATTTTCGGGGGGTGGGGGGGGGACTGGGAGCACTGGGATGGGACTGGGGGTCATTGGGGAGGGACTGGGATGGGACTGGGGGCACTGGGATAGGAGTGAGATGCACTGGGGAGGGACTGGGCCGGGACTGAGGGCACTGGAGAGGCCCTGGGGGCACTTGGGGTACTGGGCTGGGACGGGGATTCTCTGGAGAGGGACTGGAGGCACTGGGATAGGACTGAGAGGCACTGGGGACACACTGTGGCACCATTGGGATGGGACTGGGATCACTGGGGAGGGAATTGGGATGGGCCTCAGGGCAGTGGGATGGGACTGGGATGGAACTGGGCGAACTGGGGAAGGACTGGGTTGCACTGCAGGAGGACACTTGGGAAGGAATGGGTGCGCTGGCTTGCACTGAGAGAAGTTGCAAGGGACTGGGATGAGAGTGGGGGCACTGGGGTGGGACTGGGAGCACTGGTGGCACTGGGCTAGGACTGGGGGAACTGGGGAGGGAGCAGGGAGGGACTGCGAAGTGACTGGGATGGGAATGGGATGCACAGGGAAAAGGAGCACAATGAACTGGGGAGGGACTGGGATGGGACTGGGGACACTTCAAGGGAGTTGGATGCATTGGGCTGAGACTAGGGGCACTGGAGCGGGACTGGGGGGAGTAGGGAGGGACTGGGATGGGACTGAGGGCACTGGAGATGGACTGGGGAGAACTGGGCTGGCACTGGGGGCGCTGGAGTGCAACTGGGATTCTCAAGGGAGGGACTGGGGGAAGTGGGATGGGACAGGGGTCATTGGGGAGGGATTGGGGACAGTGGGACTACAGGCACTGGGATGGGACTGAGCTGCGCTGGGTGGGCACAGGGATGGGACTGAGGCCACTGGGGAGGGAACTGGGATGGGACTGGGAGCAATGGGAAAGGGACTGGGAAGGGACTGCAAGAGGACTGTGACAGGACTGGGGAGTGGGCCTGGGACGGGACTGGGATGCACAGGGGGAAAGAACCGGGATGCCCTGGGGAGGGACTGAGGTCACGGGAGGGCTGGGGATGGGTCAGGGGCACTGGGGAGGGAACTGGGATGGGACTTGGATGCTCTAGGGAGGGAGTGAGATGCATCGGGGAAAAGGACTGGCATGCACTGGGAGGGACTGGGGGCAGTGGGGAGGGATGGGGGCACTGGGGGGATTTGGGCTGGGAGTGGGGACACTGGGGTGGGACTGAGATTTTCGGGGGGGTGAGGGGGACTGGGAGCAGTGGGATGGGACTGGGGGTCATTGGAGAGAGACTGGGATGGAACTGGGAGCACTGGGAAAGGGACTGCAGGGACTGGGATAGGACTGGGAAGGGACTGCAAGGGGACTGTGAGAGGACTGGGGAGGGGTCTGGAGAGCGTGCCTGGGATGGGCCTGAGAATCTCTGGGGAGAGACTGGGACCACTGGGATGGGACTGCTGTCACTGGGATGGGATGCAGTTGTACTGGGAAGGGACTGGGGAGGGACTGGGAATCACTTAGGAGGGACTGGGATGGGACTAGGCAAACTGGGGAAGGACTGGATTGCACTGCGAGAGCACACTTGGGAGGGAAAGGAGGTGGTGGGTTGCAGTGGGGGAAGTGGGGAGAGACTGGGATGAGAGTGGGGGCACTGGGGTGGGACTGGGAGGACAGGTGGCACTGGGCTAGGACTGGGGGAACTGGGGAGGGAGCAGGGAGGGACTGCGAGGGGGCTAGGAAGGGAACTGGGATGGTACTGGAATGGGAATGGGATGCATGGGAGAAAGGAGCAGAATGCACTGGGGAGGAACTGGGAGCAACGGGAAAGCCACTGCAGGGACTGGGATTGGACTGGGGAGGGACTGCAAGAGGACTGTGACAGGACTGGGGAGTGGGCCTGGGACGGGACTGGGATGCACAGGGGGAAAGAACCGGGATGCCCTGGGGAGGGACTGAGGTCACGGGAGGCCTGGGGATGGGTCAGGGGCACTGGGGAGGGAACTGGGATGGGACTTGGATGTTCTAGGGAGGGGGTGGGATGCATCAGGGAAAAGGACTGGCATGAACTGGGGGCAGTGGGGAGGGATGGGGATGGGACTGGGGACACTGGAGAGGGACTGGGGGCACTGGGGGGATTTGGGCTGGGAGTGGGGACACTGGGGTGGGACTGAGATTTTCGGGGGGGTGAGGGGGACTGGGAGCACTGGGATGGGACTGGGGGTCATTGGGGAGGGACTGGGATGGGACTGGGGGCACTGGGATAGGAGTGAGATGCACTGGGGAGGGACTGGGCCGGGACTGAGGGCACTGGAGAGGCCCTGGGGGCACTTGGGGTACTGGGCTGGGACGGGGATTCTCTGGAGAGGGACTGGAGGCACTGGGATAGGACTGAGAGGCACTGGGGACACACTGTGGCACCATTGGGATGGGACTGGGATCACTGGGGAGGGAATTGGGATGGGCCTCAGGGCAGTGGGATGGGACTGGGATGGAACTGGGCGAACTGGGGAAGGACTGGGTTGCACTGCAGGAGGACACTTGGGAAGGAATGGGTGCGCTGGCTTGCACTGAGAGAAGTTGCAAGGGACTGGGATGAGAGTGGGGGCACTGGGGTGGGACTGGGAGCACTGGTGGCACTGGGCTAGGACTGGGGGAACTGGGGAGGGAGCAGGGAGGGACTGCGAAGTGACTGGGATGGGAATGGGATGCACAGGGAAAAGGAGCACAATGAACTGGGGAGGGACTGGGATGGGACTGGGGACACTTCAAGGGAGTTGGATGCACTGGGCTGAGACTAGGGGCACTGGAGCGGGACTGGGGGGAGTAGGGAGGGACTGGGATGGGACTGAGGGCACTGGAGATGGACTGGGGAGAACTGGGCTGGCACTGGGGGCGCTGGAGTGCAACTGGCATTCTCAAGGGAGGGACTGGGGGAAGTGGGATGGGACAGGGGTCATTGGGGAGGGATTGGGGACAGTGGGACTACAGGCACTGGGATGGGACTGAGCTGCGCTGGGTGGGCACAGGGATGGGACTGAGGTCACTGGGGAGGGAACTGGGATGGGACTGGGAGCACTGGGAAAGGGACTGGGAAGGGACTGCAAGAGGACTGTGACAGGACTGGGGAGTGGGCCTGGGACGGGACTGGGATGCACAGGGGGAAAGAACCGGGATGCCCTGGGGAGGGACTGAGGTCACGGGAGGGCTGGGGATGGGTCAGGGGCACTGGGGAGGGAACTGGGATGGGACTTGGATGTTCTAGGGAGGGAGTGGGATGCATCGGGGAAAAGGACTGGCATGCACTGGGAGGGACTGGGGCAGTGGGGAGGGATGGGGGCACTGGGGGGATTTGGGCTGGGAGTGAGGACACTGGGGTGGGACTGAGATTTTCGGGGGGTGGGGGGGGGACTGGGAGCAGTGGGATGGGACTGGGGGTCATTGGGGAGGGACTGGGGAACTGTGGGACTGGGGGCACTGGAATAGGAGTGAGATGCACTGGGGAGGGACTGGGCCGGGACTGAGGGCACTGGAGAGGCCCTGGGGGCACTTGGGGGAACTGGGCTGGGACGGGGATTCTCTGGGGAGGGACTGGAGGCACTGGGATAGGACTGAGAGGCACTGGGGAGGCACTAGGGCACACTGGGTCACCACTGGGATGGGACTGGGATCACTGGGGAGGGAATTGGGATGGGCCTCAGGGCAGTGGGAAGGGACTGGGATGGAACTGGGCGAACTGGGGAAGGACTGAGCTGCACTGCAGGAGGACACTTGGGAAGGAATGGGTGCGCTGGCTTGCACTGAGAGAAGTTGCAAGGGACTGGGATGAGAGTGGGGGCACTGGGGTGGGACTGGGAGCACTGGTGGCACTGGGCTAGGACTGGGGGAACTGGGGAGGGAGCAGGGAGGGACTGCGAAGTGACTGGGATGGGAATGGGATGCACAGGGAAAAGGAGCACAACGCATTGGGGAGGGACTGGGGGCAGTGGGGAGGGACTGGGATGGGACTGAGGGCACTGGAGATGCTCCCTGTCTCACCCCAGTGCCCCCATTCTCATCCCAGTCCCTTCCCACTTCTCTCAGTGCAAGCCAGTGCACCCATTCCTTCCCAAGTGTCCTCCTGCAGTGCAACCCAGTCTTTCCCCAGTTTGCCCAGTCCCATCCCAGTCCCTTCCCACTGCCCTCAGGCCCATCCCAATTCCCTCCCCGGTGATTCCAGTCCTATCCCAGTGGTGGCCCAGTGTGTCCTAGTGCCTCCCCACTGCCTCTCAGTCCTATCCCAGTGCCTCCAGTCCCTCCCCAGAGAATCCCCGTCCCAGCCCAGTTCCCCCAAGTGCCCCCAGGGCCTCTTCAGTGCCCTCAATTGTACTGGGAAGGGACTGGGGAGGGACTGGGAATCACTTAGGAGGGACCGGGATGGGACTAGGCAAACTGGGGAAGGACTGGGTTGCACTGCAAAAGGACACTTGGGAGGGAAAGGAGGTGGTGGGTTGCAGTGGGGGAAGTGGGGAGAGACTGGGATGGGAGTGGGGGCACTGGGGTGGGACTGGGAGGACAGGTGGCATTGGGCTAGGACTGGGGGAACTGGGGAGGGAGCAGGGAGGGACTGCGAGGGGGCTGGGAAGGGAACTGGGATGGTACTGGAATGGGAATGGGATGCATGGGAGAAAGGAGCGGAATGCACTGGGGAGGGACTGGGAGCAACGGGAAAGCCACTGCAGGGACTGGGATTGGACTGGGAAGGGACTGCAAGAGGACTGTGACAGGACTGGGGAGTGGGCCTGGGATGGGACTGGGATGCACAGGGGAAAAGAACCGGGATGCCCTGGGGAGGGACTGAGGTCACGGGAGGGCTGGGGATGGGTCAGGGGCACTGGGGAGGGAACTGGGATGGGACTTGGATGCTCTAGGGAGGGAGTGAGATGCATCGGGGAAAAGGACTGGCATGAACTGGGGGCAGTGGGGAGGGATGGGGATGGGACTGGGGACACTGGAGAGGGACTGGGGGCACTGGGGGGATTTGGGCTGGGAGTGGGGACACTGGGGTGGGACTGAGATTTTCGGGGGGGTGAGGGGGACTGGGAGCACTGGGATGGGACTGGGGGTCATTGGGGAGGGACTGGGATGGGACTGGGGGCACTGGGATAGGAGTGAGATGCACTGGGGAGGGACTGGGC
Organism: Pseudopipra pipra; assembly: GCF_036250125.1. Classification (NCBI taxonomy): domain Eukaryota; kingdom Metazoa; phylum Chordata; class Aves; order Passeriformes; family Pipridae; genus Pseudopipra; species Pseudopipra pipra. The sequence continues at coordinate 72,198 of NW_026991183.1, forward strand.
CGGGACTGAGGGCACTGGAGAGGCCCTGGGGGCACTTGGGGTACTGGGCTGGGATGGGGATTCTCTGGAGAGGGACTGGAGGCACTGGGATAGGACTGAGAGGCACTGGGGACACACTGTGGCACCATTGGGATGGGACTGGGATCACTGGGGAGGGAATTGGGATGGGCCTCAGGGCAGTGGGAAGGGACTGGGATGGAACTGGGCGAACTGGGGAAGGACTGGGTTGCACTGCAGGAGGACACTTGGGAAGGAATGGGTGCGCTGGCTTGCACTGAGAGAAGTTGCAAGGGACTGGGATGAGAGTGGGGGCACTGGGGTGGGACTGGGAGCACTGGTGGCACTGGGCTAGGACTGGGGGAACTGGGGAGGGAGCAGGGAGGGACTGCGAAGTGACTGGGATGGGAATGGGATGCACAGGGAAAAGGAGCACAATGAACTGGGGAGGGACTGGGATGGGACTGGGGACACTTCAAGGGAGTTGGATGCACTGGGCTGAGACTAGGGGCACTGGAGCGGGACTGGGGGGAGTAGGGAGGGACTGGGATGGGACTGAGGGCACTGGAGATGGACTGGGGAGAACTGGGCTGGCACTGGGGGCGCTGGAGTGCAACTGGCATTCTCAAGGGAGGGACTGGGGGAAGTGGGATGGGACAGGGGTCATTGGGGAGGGATTGGGGACAGTGGGACTACAGGCACTGGGATGGGACTGAGCTGCGCTGGGTGGGCACAGAGATGGGACTGAGGTCACTGGGGAGGGAACTGGGATGGGACTGGGAGCACTGGGAAAGGGACTGGGAAGGGACTGCAAGAGGACTGTGACAGGACTGGGGAGTGGGCCTGGGACGGGACTGGGATGCACAGGGGGAAAGAACCGGGATGCCCTGGGGAGGGACTGAGGTCACGGGAGGGCTGGGGATGGGTCAGGGGCACTGGGGAGGGAACTGGGATGGGACTTGGATGTTCTAGGGAGGGAGTGGGATGCATCGGGGAAAAGGACTGGCATGCACTGGGAGGGACTGGGGCAGTGGGGAGGGATGGGGGCACTGGGGGGATTTGGGCTGGGAGTGGGGACACTGGGGTGGGACTGAGATTTTCGGGGGGTGGGGGGGGGGGACTGGGAGCAGTGGGATGGGACTGGGGGTCATTGGGGAGGGACTGGGGAACCGTGGGACTGGGGGCACTGGAATAGGAGTGAGATGCACTGGGGAGGGACTGGGCCGGGACTGAGGGCACTGGAGAGGCCCTGGGGGCACTTGGGGGAACTGGGCTGGGACTGGGATTCTCTGGGGAGGGACTGGAGGCACTGGGATAGGACTGAGAGGCACTGGGGAGGCACTAGGGCACACTGGGCCACCACTGGGATGGGACTGGGATCACTGGGGAGGGAATTGGGATGGGCCTCAGGGCAGTGGGAAGGGACTGGGATGGAACTGGGCGAACTGGGGAAGGACTGAGCTGCACTGCAGGAGGACACTTGGGAAGGAATGGGTGCGCTGGCTTGCACTGAGAGAAGTTGCAAGGGACTGGGATGAGAGTGGGGGCACTGGGGTGGGACTGGGAGCACTGGTGGCACTGGGCTAGGACTGGGGGAACTGGGGAGGGAGCAGGGAGGGACTGCGAAGTGACTGGGATGGGAATGGGATGCACAGGGAAAAGGAGCACAACGCATTGGGGAGGGACTGGGGGCAGTGGGGAGGGACTGGGATGGGACTGAGGGCACTGGAGATGCTCCCTGTCTCACCCCAGTGCCCCCATTCTCATCCCAGTCCCTTCCCACTTCTCTCAGTGCAAGCCAGTGCACCCATTCCTTCCCAAGTGTCCTCCTGCAGTGCAACCCAGTCTTTCCCCAGTTTGCCCAGTCCCATCCCAGTCCCTTCCCACTGCCCTCAGGCCCATCCCAATTCCCTCCCCGGTGATTCCAGTCCTATCCCAGTGGTGGCCCAGTGTGTCCTAGTGCCTCCCCACTGCCTCTCAGTCCTATCCCAGTGCCTCCAGTCCCTCCCCAGAGAATCCCCGTCCCAGCCCAGTTCCCCCAAGCGTCCCGAGGGCCTCTTCAGTGCCCTCAATTGTACTGGGAAGGGACTGGGGAGGGACTGGGAATCACTTAGGAGGGACCGGGATGGGACTAGGCAAACTGGGGAAGGACTGGGTTGCACTGCAAAAGGACACTTGGGAGGGAAAGGAGGTGGTGGGTTGCAGTGGGGGAAGTGGGGAGAGACTGGGATGGGAGTGGGGGCACTGGGGTGGGACTGGGAGGACAGGTGGCATTGGGCTAGGACTGGGGGAACTGGGGAGGGAGCAGGGAGGGACTGCGAGGGGGCTGGGAAGGGAACTGGGATGGTACTGGAATGGGAATGGGATGCATGGGAGAAAGGAGCGGAATGCACTGGGGAGGGACTGGGAGCAACGGGAAAGCCACTGCAGGGACTGGGATTGGACTGGGAAGGGACTGCAAGAGGACTGTGACAGGACTGGGGAGTGGGCCTGGGATGGGACTGGGATGCACAGGGGAAAAGAACCGGGATGCCCTGGGGAGGGACTGAGGTCACGGGAGGGCTGGGGATGGGTCAGGGGCACTGGGGAGGGAACTGGGATGGGACTTGGATGCTCTAGGGAGGGAGTGAGATGCATCGGGGAAAAGGACTGGCATGAACTGGGGGCAGTGGGGAGGGATGGGGATGGGACTGGGGACACTGGAGAGGGACTGGGGGCACTGGGGGGATTTGGGCTGGGAGTGGGGACACTGGGGTGGGACTGAGATTTTCGGGGGGGTGAGGGGGACTGGGAGCACTGGGATGGGACTGGGGGTCATTGGGGAGGGACTGGGATGGGACTGGGGGCACTGGGATAGGAGTGAGATGCACTGGGGAGGGACTGGGCCGGGACTGAGGGCACTGGAGAGGCCCTGGGGGCACTTGGGGTACTGGGCTGGGATGGGGATTCTCTGGAGAGGGACTGGAGGCACTGGGATAGGACTGAGAGGCACTGGGGACACACTGTGGCACCATTGGGATGGGACTGGGATCACTGGGGAGGGAATTGGGATGGGCCTCAGGGCAGTGGGAAGGGACTGGGATGGAACTGGGCGAACTGGGGAAGGACTGGGTTGCACTGCAGGAGGACACTTGGGAAGGAATGGGTGCGCTGGCTTGCACTGAGAGAAGTTGCAAGGGACTGGGATGAGAGTGGGGGCACTGGGGTGGGACTGGGAGCACTGGTGGCACTGGGCTAGGACTGGGGGAACTGGGGAGGGAGCAGGGAGGGACTGCGAAGTGACTGGGATGGGAATGGGATGCACAGGGAAAAGGAGCACAATGAACTGGGGAGGGACTGGGATGGGACTGGGGACACTTCAAGGGAGTTGGATGCACTGGGCTGAGACTAGGGGCACTGGAGCGGGACTGGGGGGAGTAGGGAGGGACTGGGATGGGACTGAGGGCACTGGAGATGGACTGGGGAGAACTGGGCTGGCACTGGGGGCGCTGGAGTGCAACTGGCATTCTCAAGGGAGGGACTGGGGGAAGTGGGATGGGACAGGGGTCATTGGGGAGGGATTGGGGACAGTGGGACTACAGGCACTGGGATGGGACTGAGCTGCGCTGGGTGGGCACAGAGATGGGACTGAGGTCACTGGGGAGGGAACTGGGATGGGACTGGGAGCACTGGGAAAGGGACTGGGAAGGGACTGCAAGAGGACTGTGACAGGACTGGGGAGTGGGCCTGGGATGGGACTGGGATGCACAGGGGGAAAGAACCGGGATGCCCTGGGGAGGGACTGAGGTCACGGGAGGGCTGGGGATGGGTCAGGGGCACTGGGGAGGGAACTGGGATGGGACTTGGATGTTCTAGGGAGGGAGTGGGATGCATCGGGGAAAAGGACTGGCATGCACTGGGAGGGACTGGGGCAGTGGGGAGGGATGGGGGCACTGGGGGGATTTGGGCTGGGAGTGGGGACACTGGGGTGGGACTGAGATTTTCGGGGGGTGGGGGGGGGGGGACTGGGAGCAGTGGGATGGGACTGGGGGTCATTGGGGAGGGACTGGGGAACCGTGGGACTGGGGGCACTGGAATAGGAGTGAGATGCACTGGGGAGGGACTGGGCCGGGACTGAGGGCACTGGAGAGGCCCTGGGGGCACTTGGGGGAACTGGGCTGGGACTGGGATTCTCTGGGGAGGGACTGGAGGCACTGGGATAGGACTGAGAGGCACTGGGGAGGCACTAGGGCACACTGGGCCACCACTGGGATGGGACTGGGATCACTGGGGAGGGAATTGGGATGGGCCTCAGGGCAGTGGGAAGGGACTGGGATGGAACTGGGCGAACTGGGGAAGGACTGAGCTGCACTGCAGGAGGACACTTGGGAAGGAATGGGTGCGCTGGCTTGCACTGAGAGAAGTTGCAAGGGACTGGGATGAGAGTGGGGGCACTGGGGTGGGACTGGGAGCACTGGTGGCACTGGGCTAGGACTGGGGGAACTGGGGAGGGAGCAGGGAAGGGAACTGGGATGGTACTGGGATGGGAATGGGATGCACAGGGAAAAGGAGCACAATGAACTGGGGAGGGACTGGGATGGGACTGGGGACACTTCAAGGGAGTTGGATGCACTGGGCTGAGACTAGGGGCACTGGAGCGGGACTGAAGGGAGTAGGGAGGGACTAGGATGGGACTGAGGGCACTGGAGATGGACTGGGGAGAACTGGGCTGGCACTGGGGGCGCTGGACTGCAACTGGGATTCTCAGGGGAGGGACTGGGGGAAGTGGGATGGGACAGGGGTCATTGGGAAGGGACTGGGGACAGTGGAACTACAGGCACTGGGATGGGACTGCGATGCACTGGGTGGGCACTGGGATGGGACTGAGGTCACTGGGGAGGGAACTGGGATGGGACTGGGAGCACTGGGATAGGGACTGCAGGGACTGGGATAGGACTGGGAAGGGACTGCAAGGGGACTGTGAGAGGACTGGGGAGGGGACTGGAGAGCGTGCCTGGGATGGGCCTGAGAATCTCTGGGGAGGGACTGGGACAACTGGGATGGGGCGCAGATGTACTGGGAAGGGACTGGGGAGGGACTGGGATTTGATTGGAAGCACTGGGGAGGGACTAGGCATCATTTAGGAGGGACTGGGATGGGACTGGGGAGGGACTGGGGTCACTGATGATGGCTCTTTAATGCACTTGGGAGGGACTGGGAGCACTGGGATGCAGTGTGGAAGGACTGGAGGTACTTGGATGGGACTGAGAGAACTAGGATGGCACTGAGGGCACTGGGGAGGTACCAGGGGCACTGGGTTGGGACTGGGCTGGACTGGGGGCACTTGGGAGCAAGTGGGATCACCGGGAAGGGAACTGGGATGGGACTGAGGCCACTGGAGAGGGACTGCAATGGGTTTGAGGCAACTTTGGAAGGACTGGGAGCACTGGGGAGGTTCTGGAGGGAACTGCACAGGGAGCTTGGTTGGACTGAGGGTACTAGGGATGGACTGGGATGGGACTGGGGTGTAGTGGGAGCAATTGGCAAGAACTGGAGGCACTGGGGAAGGAACAGGGAGGGGACTGGCTGCACTGGGATGGGGTTTGGAGTACTTGGGAGAAACTGGGAAGGACTCAGGAGGGACTGGGGACAGTGGGGAGGGACTGGGGACAGTAGGAAGGGACTGGAAAGGTGAAATTGAAACAGACTCACCTGAGTCACGGTCTAAGAAGTCCTGCTACAGCTCCTGAGTCGGAACAACAGCCAAGGGGCCTCAGCCCAATCCCTGGCCCCTCCTCCCCCTCATTGTTAACACCTGGGCCTTCCCCATAGAACAGCTGACTCTACCCAGTACTCCCAGTTCCCTCCAATGGCTTGCAATAAAATTACTAGACTCCCCAGTGCGCACAAAAATACAATCCCAATCCCACAGTAATTTCTACTCAAAACCAACAGTACCTGACCAAAGCAACCAGTCCATATTCTAGACCCCAGCTCTATCCCAGCCCCTCAGTGATTTTAGCTTGAGACCCACAAGCTTTATTGCACTGCCAGCTCTGCTCTCTCAGAAGCAGCTCCAAATCTTGCAGGATCTTCATATTGGCTCCATCTCTGTGACTTTTCAGCTCCAATCTCACACTCCCATTCCCAGTCCCCCAATTACTCCTCCAGCCCCACAAACCCTAGCCCAATTCAAAACTCACAAACCCAGCACTAGACTAATTTAACCTCTCCTAGCCCAGTCCATGTTCCTGCCCATCAATCACTAGTCCACAGCCACACAGGTTTTTAAACAACGGTGCCAGTCACTATCCGAGCTCCAGACACTCTCCCAGCTCCAGAGATGCAATCCTAGCACTATACTGACTTCAGCCCCAGCCTCCCTGTCCGCATTCCCAATTTACAATCCCAATTCCAACCACACAGGGATTTTAGCAACGGTGCCACAGGCCCTATCTCACAGTGATTGCTTTGATTACTGCCCAAGTGTTACTGTCCCCAGCCCAGAACCCATCCCTACCCCAGCCCCTCAGTGATTTCAGCTCGAGACCCACAAGCTTTATTGCACTGCCAGCTCTGCTCTCTCAGCAGTAGCTCTGCATCTTGCCAGCGCCGCCACGGGAAGCTGCTCCAGGTTCTCACTGCAGGATCTTCAGCTTGGCTCCAGCTCTGTGACTTTCCAGCTCCACCCTCACACTCCCAAACCCAGTCCCCCAGGTGCTCCTCCAGCCCCAAAATTCCTATCCCAATTCCAAAATCACAAGCCCAGCCCTATACGAATTTCGGCTCTACCCACCCAGTCCACATTCCCAATTTACAATCCCATTTCCAGCTGCATAGAGATTTCAGCAACGGTGCCACAGGCCCTATCACCTCCCCACACGGATGCCTGCCCAAGTGTTACAGTCCCAAGCCCAAACCCTGTCCCTACCCCAGCCCCTCAGTGATTTCAGCTCGAGACCCACAAGCTTTATTGCACTGCCAGCTCTGCTCTCTCAGCAGTAGCTCTGCATCTTGCCAGCGCTGCCACGGGAAGCTGCTCCAGGTTCTCACTGCAGGATCTTCAGCTTGGCTCCAGCTCTGTGACTTTCCAGCTCCCACCTCACACTCCCAGTCCTAGTCCCCCAGGTGCTCCTCCAGCCCAAAAATTCCTATCCCAATACCAAAGACACAAGCACAGCACTAGACTGATTTCAGCTCTCCCACCCAATCCATGTTCCCACCCATCAATCCCTATATCAGACACACAGCCATTGCAGCGACGGTGCCACAGGCCCTATCTCACAGTGATTGCTCTGATTACTGCCCCAAGTATTACAGTCCCAAGCCCACACCCTGTTCCTACCCCAGCCCCTCAGTGATTTCAGCTCGAGACCCACAAGCTTTATTGCACTGCCAGCTCTGCTCTCTCAGCAGTAGCTCTGCATCTTGCCAGCGCTGCCACGGGAAGCTGCTCCAGGTTCTCACTGCAGGATCTTCAGCTTGGCTCCAGCTCTGTGACTTTCCAGCTCCACCCTCACACTCCCAAACCCAGTCCCCCAGGTGCTCCTCCAGCCCCAAAATTCCTATCCCAATACCAAAGACACAAGCACAGCACTAGACTGATTTCAGCTCTTCCCCACCCAATCCACGTTCCCACCCAGCAATCCCTATATCACACACACAGCCATTGCAGCGACGGTGCCACAGGCCCTATCTCACAATGATTGCTCTGATTACTGCCCCAAGTGTTACAGTCCCAAGCCCACACCCTGTCCCTACCCCAGCCCCTCAGTGATTTCAGCTCGAGACCCACAAGCTTTATTGCACTGCCAGCTCTGCTCTCTCAGCAGTAGCTCTGCATCTTGCCAGCGCCGCCTCAGGAAGCTGCTCCAGGTTCTCACTGCAGGATCTTCAGCTTGGCTCCAGCTCTGCGACTTTCCAGCTCCACCCTCACACTCCCAGTCCTAGTCCCCCAGGTGCTCCTCCAGCTCCACAAACCCGATCCCAATTCAAAAATCACAAGCCCAGCACTATACTGACTTCAGCTCTACCCACCCAATCCACGTTCCCGCCCATTAATCCCTATTCCACAGCCCCTCAGGGATTTCAGCGAACGTGCCACAGGCCCTATCTGAGCTCCAGACACCCTCCCAGCTCCACAGATGCAATCCAACCACTATGCTGATTTCAGCCCCAGCCTCTCAGTCCACATTCCCAATTATAATCCCAATTCCACAGCCACACAGAGATTTCAGCAACGGTGCCACAGGCCCTATCTCCTCCCCACACGGATTCCTGCCCCAAGTGTTACTGTCCCAAGCCCAAACCCTGTCCCTACCCCAGCCCCTCAGTGATTTCAGCTCGAGACCCACAAGCTTTATTGCACTGCCAGCTCTGCTCTCTCAGCAGTAGCTCTGCATCTTGCCAGCGCCGCCTCAGGAAGCTGCTCCAGGTTCTCACTGCAGGATCTTCAGCTTGCCTCCAGCTCTGTGACTTTCCAGCTCCACCCTCACACTCCCAGTCCTAGTCCCCCAGGTGCTCCTCCAGCCCCACAAACCCGATCCCAATTCAAAAATCACAAGCCCAGCCCTATACTGACTTCAGCTCTACCCACCCAATCCACGTTCCCACCCATCAATCCCTATATCAGACACACAGCCACTGCAGCAACGGTGCCACATGCCCTATCTCACAGTGATTGCTCTGATTACTGCCCCAAGTATTACAGTCCCAAGCCCAGAACCCTGTCCCTACCCCAGCCCCTCAGTGATTTCAGCTCGAGACCCACAAGCTTTATTGCACTGCCAGCTCTGCTCTCTCAGCAGTAGCTCTGCATCTTGCCAGCGCCGCCTCAGGAAGCTGCTCCAGGTTCTCACTGCAGGATCTTCAGCTTGGCTCCAGCTCTGCGACTTTCCAGCTCCAACTTCACATTCCCAATCCCAGTCCCCCAGGTACTCCTCCAACCCCACAAACCCGATCCCAACTCCAAAGGCCAGATCTTTGCCCTAGACTGATTTCAGCTCTTCCCCCCCAGTCCATGTTCCTGCCCATCAATCCCTATTCCACAGACACACAGATGTTTGTGCGACGGTGCCAGTCCCTGTCTCAATCCTACAGTGATTTCTACTGCAGTGCCACAGTCCCTATCCCTGCTCAACAGTCCCTTTCCGAGCACCACTCTCCCTATCCCATACCCAGACCCACAACCTTTATTTCTCTGCCAGCTCTGCTGTCAGCTCCCGGTAAAGCTGCTGCACGTTCCAATCCTAGCATCTTTCTTTTTTTAAAGGTCTGAGTTTTCCACCCCAGCTCTCAAGCCCACATTCCAGGCCAGGCCTGACTATTTTTATCCCAGCTCCATCCCTGCAGTACTTATGCCAGGTCCATGCTCCCTAATCCAGCCCCACCCTTGTTCTGCCCACAGTCCTACCGTCTTTATGTCTCCACCAGCTCTGCTGCCTGAGCTCCACGTTCTCAGCTTTCTGCTGCCTCTGCCTCAGCTTTCTGCTGCCTCTGCCTAAATCTGCTCCTGGGTATCTCTGCAGGCCCGGGCTGTTGACAAGGTCACAAATCAGTCTTTGTCGTTCACTTAAATATCTCTAGGAGCTGTCCCACCCATCCCAACGGGAACAGCAACAAAACAATAGAATAAACAATCAAGTAGTCAAAGATGAAAATAAAAGTAAAATAAAATTATAATAGAATGAAACATCTTTTATTACTTTTCTTTGTAACAATACTTTCAATACCAGCCCCACTGAGAGGCTGCATCCTAGTCCTTCTGGTTCGGGGGAGCACCCCTGAGCATGGGCTGCTCCCCCACTGAGCACTGACCAAAGCTGGCCGGCACAGCTGCCCGGGACACCGCCTGCCCAACGCCCTGCCTCGGCAGCTGTGGGGGACCGACCCCGGCTCCCCCTGGATCGGCAGCCGAGGGGGTGCTGCCTCATGGCTCCCCACCGCTCCCTGGAGCGGCAGCCGCGAGGGTCCCACCCTGGCTCACCGCCGCTCCTCGGCCCGGCGGCCGCGCCGATCCCGGGCCGGCTCCCGCCGCTCCAGCGCCGCCCCCAGCCCCGCCGCCGAACTGCCCCCAGCGCCCCCCGCCCACGCCGTTTATAGCCCGCGGCCCGCACGGCCCCGCCCCCCTCGTGCCAGCCCAGCCAATCCCAGCGTCCGGCAGCGTCCGGCCCCGCCAATCCCCGCCTGCCCGTTCCCGCCCTGCCCGTCCCCAAGAACCCCACTGTCCCCTCAGGCCCCGCTCCCAGGGGCTGCTCCGCTTCCGCCCGCTGCCCGCCTCCCTCCCCTTCTCCCGGGAGAACTCCGGGACGGGACGGGACCGCGGACCTCCCACCCGCCCTTTCAACAGCGCCTGCGGGCACCGCGGCAGCGCAGGCGCGGCTCCGCCGGATCCCGAAGCAAAGGCGCCGAGACCGGCGCCTGAGGGGAACGCGGGGGACGAGGTGGAGAGGGGGGCGGCTCCGCGCCGCGGCTGAGCGAGCAGAGCTTGCCCGACCGCGGCCCCGTTGAAAGGGCCGCTGCCGCTCCCGCCCCCTCCCCGCCTCCCGGAAGAACTCCCAGACGGGACGTGAGCGCGGAGCTGTGCCACCCGCCCTCCCTGGTCCCAACAGGGCCTGTCGGGGGCTGCGGCAGCGCAGGCGCTGCTCCGGAAGCAAAGGCGCCGGCACCTACAGCGCCTGAGGGGAACGTGGGGAAGGGGGGCGGCGCCGCGCCGCGGCTGAGCGGGCACAGCTTACGGGACCGCGGCCCCATTGAAAGGGCAGGCTACGATTGGACGGAGCGGAGAAAAGCGGGCTGGGAGTGGCGGGCCGGGATCGGACCTGCACGTCGGGAGCGGCAGCCGCGGGAGTCCCGCCCCAGCTCACCGCCGATCTCGTCCCGGCTCCCGCCGCTCCAGCGCCGCTTCCACCTCCGCCGCCGAACTGCCCCCCCCCCGCTTCCCCCTCCGCTATTTATAGCCCGCGGCCCGCACGGCCCCGCCCCCCTCGTGCCAGCCCAGCCAATCCCCGCCCGCCCGTTCCCGAGAACCCCGCTGGTCCCGCAGGCCCCGCTCCCGGAGCCCCTCCCGCCCGCTCCCCGCCTCCCTCTCCTTCTCCTGGGAGAGCTCCCGGACGGGACGTGACCGCGGAGCTCCCACCGCCCTTCCGTGGTCCCAGCAGCGCCTGAGGGGAACGGGGGGACGGTGCCGCTCGGAGGGGCCGCGCCGCGGCTGAGCGGGCAGAGCTTGGGGGACCGCTGCCGGATTGAAAAGGCGGGCTGTGATTGGACGGCGCCGAGAAAGGCGGCCCGGGATTGGCGGGCCAGACTCTGCCTCGGGCCCGGATTGGCGGGGCTTGGAGCCGGCGGGGTGGCGGGAGGTGCTCGGGTGGTCAGGAGGAGGGACTAGGGCCGTGTCGGAGGCGCCCTTCCCGCGGGTCCGTGGCCGTCCCGGGTCCCGCTCCCGGGACCCCGTCCCCTGCCCCGCCCCTTGGTCGGGCTGCACCCCCGGGGTCCCGGCCCCAAGGCCCCTGCAGAGCCCCTCGGGGAGCCCCCCACCGGCACACGGGGCGGTTCCGGATCGCGAAGGCGGACTGTGCGGCATGGGGGACCGTGGAGCAGCGGCGACGTGGTGGGCCGGGAGTCGGCGGCGGGGAGCGGGGAGGACGCAGAGCGGCAGTGCGCCTCTGACCGCCTCTCCCCACGCAGCAGTTCTGCTTCTACGGGGACTTAGACTGCCCCGACTGGGTGCTGGCTGAGATCAGCTCCCTGGCCGAAATCTTTTAAGTGCCCGCCCCCACCCCCATCCCCCTGCCTGCCCCAGGCCCGCTGCCCACCCTCCTTCTCCTGCGCAGTCCCCGCTGCTGCTGAAGTTCAGCGCTATTTCAGTACTTGTTCTACTTGTGTTTCTGAAAAAAAGCTAGAATCAGGATAGCCAAAGCAACATAGAAAGTCTATTCCATCTTCAGCTACATTACAGGGCAAAGGAAATAAGTGATCCTACCCATCAGTGGAACAGGGAAAGAATGAAGATTAAGTCTGTGAGCTATAGAAGAGAAAAATCACACTGTAACAACTTAGAAGATTGCTCCAAGACCACAGTCACAGGAAAAGGGAAGAGAGCCAGGGGCAGAAACTGTAAGGCCAAAAAGATGATGGACACATCTGTGCATCAATCAGGTTCAGAGGTCACTGCATGCCCCAAGCCTAACGAGTTCTCTGGTTTATGTGTGTTATACACCTATTAATTACTTGAATAGAAAATTTACAATTGAACTTTCACAAAGGTTACAGAGTGATATCCCTGCACTGACCATTGCAGCTGAGCTTCTGCTACAGATTCTGACACGTCAGGTGACTGAATGTTTGCTTGTTTTCTAGGCTCTCCTTACAGTCCATCCAGGACATGAAATATAGAGGGGATTTCTTGAGAGGCAGCTTTTAGACCTCATTCCCTTACCTTCGTGGTCAATGCCATCAGCGTCACTCTCCCTCTCTTCTTGCTCTTCATCGAGAGTTCCTCATGTTAGTATTAGCTCAGAGGGACCCATTGCAGAAGCATCAGGTCCTTGAAGGGAACAGAAACGGCTGTACACAAACCAGCTTGCTAAAGGTAAGGGAGCGTGTGCACTGACAACTTCTGTCTGCACAGAAACCCAGCAATGAACACCTGCTCTAAGGGGACAGAAAGCTGCTTGTGGATCCCAGACACAGGACAGACTCCATCAGCACCTACTCGCCTCATCTAAGGAACAGTGCAGCCAACAGCAGAGCTTTCTCATATTCTGATCTGACTGTTTCGCCTTTTCTAAAGTATTTCATTATTTCTAGTAGGTCCACTGCTTTAGCTACACAGTGGGGTTTCTTCCAAACCTGTGACTGACACAGGACGAGCTGAGTGTGACCAATCCCACAGGAACTAAAGCCCTGCTCCTCTAACATGGAGCTGCTTTCACATTTCTGCTGTGAGGACAAAGAAGCACTGTACTACTTCACAAGGCAAACTCTTCAGAAAACTTCTGCAGTAAACTTTATCTTCCTGGGGAGGTACCTGCCAGTGTGCTGCCCTGCACACACACGCTGCCCATGTCCTTCCACAAGTGTTCCAGCTGCTCTCTCTTTTGTTTATTTTGAGCTTTCTCCCGTAGACAAAGATTTACATGTGGATTCTGAGAACATTTAAAACATCAGGAGAAGAGAAACCTCACCCAAACCCAGCAGCCTGTCCCCCAGTCAGAGAGCAGAAGTCACTACGCAGGTCTTACATTTCAACTCAGGTTACACAGAACTTCTGACTAAGCATGGAAAGCAACCTCCAGTCAGGTGGGATTCTAGGACGTTTTCAGCAGCGCCGGGAAGCCAAACTCTGTGTAGCTGTGCCTGCAGAGAACTGTCCTTTGGACAGCCAGAACTCAAGGTGAGCAGAGCTACTGATTTTGGCACTGCAATTCAGTCTTTCTTACTAAGTCAAACTAGTACTCTTCACTGGTGCAGGAAGATACAGGGATAGTCTCAACAAATCCCTTTGGAAATTTATTTTTAAGAACTCTCTGTCCATCTGAATGGAAGACACAATCTTATTTCCCAATCATTTTCACACAATTAGCTCAAATACTAGCACTAAACCAGTGAGCAACATCTGTTTTACAAAATCTTTAGTTTTGTAAAGATATGCTCCACCACATCTAGGAAAAAAAAGGCAAATGGTGGACTCCTTCAGGACAGGAGTTTTCCCACAGTGAGTACGACTAGTAAATGAAATGTTAGACCCTCTCAACATAAAGGCAATTGTGTGCACAAAAGTGACCCAAGATACACTGTTCAGGTGTAAAACAGCTAAAAACACTTACCAGTGTTTTTCTCAGGCGCTCGTATTCTGGCCGATACTCTCTGAAAAGGTGAATAAAGGGAGTGCATTCAGTCTGAAAAACACATGATTTGTATTGCATAAGGATCATCCTGGAGGCTTCTTTTTACTCACAAAAAAAAGTTTTCTCTAGGCTTTCATGTTTGAGAGACATTTCAGAAAGACAGTACTTTTTTCCCCAGATTTGGATTCTGAAACCAATGGATGCAAAATCAATGAACATACTTCATTAAAACAGCAACAATTCAAAACTTGGTATGGAACTACAAGAAAAAAATTACTTCACAGACTTGCTGGCACAGATAGCTTTTACTTTTTCACGGAACAGCACAAAAATTCATCTCTGAATAGTTCCTTTTTACTGCTGCTTTTTATGCTGATACTGGACACCCTAAGCTACCTTGGCTATGGCAACTGTGCACTCCTTCAAATCAAAGGAGCAGACTCATGAATCAGGACCTTCAGGAAGTGGTCACTGGGTCGCGGACCAGAAGTTATCCCCTTACCTCTCCTATTCATCTACAGCTTTAGAAAGCTGGGTAAAAATCTCCCCCAGTCCTGTGCCAAACACTGCAGAAACACCAACCACCTGGAAAAGAGAACACACCAGAACTAGAGAGTAACTGAGCCAGATTTTTAATACAGAAAAAAACCAAAATAAAAACAAACAAACAAACAATCCCCCACAACGACAACAAAAAAAATCAACACCACCGAAAAACCCAACAACAACAAACTACTAATCTAAACCTAACAACACCCATTTAATCAGCACAGTGGCCTAAGAGTGGGCAGGAACACTTCTGCTTCTGTCCAGCCCGCTTTCAAACTCTTCCTCCACTTGCTGTTCATGTTTGTTACTTCTGCTTTTTGGTTGTCGGTGATTTTGTGTTTGGTGAGTTGTTGGGGCATTTTGGGGGGCGTTTCTTTGGGGAAGGAGGTTTGTTTGGTATTTTGTAACACTGTAGGGCAATTCAAAAGAAAGGTCAAGTCTTTCTGCTGTTTACTTGTTTATTGTTAATAACCCAAGTTCTCATTCTGCATCTAGGGTTATACGTGGTTAGCAAGTATCAGTGTACTAGAATTAAAGTGCAAAAGAGACAACAAGAACTGACCTTTTGGCTCTGAAATAGTCTAATAGTCTAACTTTTTATTTAGCCAAAGCACATTTAAAAGGTCCCCAGAACAGCAAGAGAGGGAGAATTTAATCAGTTGCTATGACAATACATTCAAAATGCACATCTACTTTCTAATTTCAACTTGTCTCTCATTACACTTCTGGCCATTTGTTCTGCTTGTATTAAATCAATTCTCTAAAAATACCTTGAATTAAGACTATTACCAGCCAGAATCCTACACCCTCTAACGAAAATTCTCCCTCTTTTTCATAGGCAAGACAGTCTCAACTACTGACTTCCAAATGGAAGACCTTTCCCAACACAGCCTTGCATTTGATCATTAATACAGTAAATATGCAGACAGCTCTCCAAAGGATTTTAAGCATTAAGGCCAGGCGCTGTGCCAATATATATAAATATTTATACTTTCCCTGCACTTCAGTACAAGCTGCCTTTTACTCCGTAATCCTCCTCATATGACCTGCTCTCCATCCAGTGCTCCAACAGTCCTGACAGGCAGATAAACATGACCTGATCAGCAAATAAGGAACAGGAAGTATGTTAGTTCTGTATATGGGACCACTACAATCCCTTTTGAAATTCTGTATATTGTTCCACATAGGACACTCACAATAGTTTTGGTTTGGCTCTGTTATCATTATCTACATGAATGGAATCATTTCGTTCCTGTAATATCCACACAGCCGAGAAGGCTTGCTTTTTCTTTAGTAAAAGCTGATGACAAACACAATCAGCTAAAACCTTTAGCACAGACTATGGGATCATTAACAGCCTCCAGTGTATACTGTTGTCAGAGAAACAATTAATTTGTCCTCTCAAAACCTGGTTGAGTGGAATAACAATCTTCTTCTTGCACAAGCAAATATAAAGGGTTTTTTTGTTCATTTATTTGCTTTGGAGATTCTTTCCCTTCTTCCTATGCAGTACATTGCCCAACTGTACTTGACACTTTCAGAACAAGGAAAATTACCTCAGGTGGGAAATGCTGCAGCAAAGAACACTGCCTCTTACCAGCCTATCTGAGTTTTCATCTTGTGATTAATCACAGTTCAATATTAAATTATTCAGGCTGCCATTCAGTGTGACAAGCTGCAGTGTAACAAGCTGCAGCGTGACCTCAACACAGGTCATCAACAGATTACAGTTCCAAAGGGCAGTGCAAAGCCCCTTTACAGAAGGACAGAATGGTGGGGGTTGGACAATACCTCTGGAGATCATCTAGTCCAGTCTCTCCTGCTCAAAAAGCGGGATTAGGCAGAAGAGGTTGCTCACAACTTTGCCTGAGCAAAAGTGTTTTAAGCATCTCCAGGGATGGAGACTCCACAATTTCTCTGGACCAGTCCAGAGGAGAACTTCTTAAGTTATTGTTTTCAGTGGGAAGGTAGGGACAGAAACAAGCGATCCCAAAACTTCAAACTCATCCCCACAGCGGTCCAGAGCAGCTCGAGACCAGGCTCCTGCCTTCCCAGGGCCAGGCTCTTCTCTCTGCCAGGCACCCACCAGCCGGGCACTGCCCTGCCCGGCGGCCCCGAGCGCTTCAGGCGCCGGCCCGGCCAACGCCTCGCTCTGCGCGGGCGCCGCTTCCAAAATCACTACCCAAGAGACACAGCAATCAAAGCAGAGGGACTGCACTCCCAGCTTTTCTTACCTGCAGGCACACACAGCACAGCACGTTGGACATAAAAGCCACAGGGTTAGTCCTGCCAGAGGCGTCCGGCACACCCACGGCGACCGAAGGAAAACAGGGAGCCTGGGAACACGGAGTAAAAGACACCTTAATTAGGACTACACTGAGCACTAGCCAGGTCATTCCCACAGACAGCTTCACCGTCCAGTCACACAAAAAGCACTGACCTACCAGGGCCCCAGTTAGGATGGCTCCTGACGCTGACACCTCCCTTTGCCCCGGGGGATCAAGAAGAACATCCCTGGGAAGAAGTCACCCCCAACAACAAAAAGGCAAAATTAGTGAAGCACGGGGTCCTCTTCTGACTAGATTGCCACCAGCATTCAATAGCAAATGCCACGACTATTCTGTTACAGACGAGAAAACCCTGTTCTCCCAAACAAACAGCGAGGAGATTTATGGGCACGCCTGGAAATTTCCTGGGAGGAACTTTTTGTAACTAAGGAGCAGGTGCTGTCTTGAGTTGAAGGCGTCAATTTGACAGACACTTAGCACAGCAAACTCTTCAGCAGAGCAATTAATTGCTGCCTATTTGAACAGCAGGGGAGAGAAAATGACAGTCGAAGGGAAGACAAGAAAAGCAGAACTGCAATCAGCAGCCTTTTCTTCCATCTCTCCCGAGAAGGTCTAGTTTGTCTGTTCTAATAATTCTATGCCCTTTTCTACAGGAAACTTAGACCAAGGCTGAAAAAACAACTAGAAAACACGGAGAGAAGCTTTTTAGAATTTCACGTGATTTTCCCAAACCGATCCCAGAAAAGCAGAACTCGGTAGAATGTACTCACCTCGAGGCCTTTGGTCTTTTTTTCCATAAGCTTCGTCACCTGATTGAAAAAGCAGAGTAGACTCGGTATTTAGGCTCACAACAGGAAAACAACAGGAAAACTTCCCCTTTGTTTCCTCAAAGAAACTACATTAATCTGCACAGCTGCAGGCGCGTCTCCAGCTGTTAAAGCCTTTCAGCTTTTCAGAGGGTGAGAATGCCCTGCTAGGGAAGGCTGAAAAATGCTCGGAGCCTGCACAGGTCAAAGAGCCCCTCGATTTTGTCTGTGTTCCAGTCCCTGGCTAAAGAAAGGGCAGAACAAGCGCAGCTGTTGCTTGCCTTTTCCCTCAGAGGTTTTGCCAGGCGCCGGGCCAGCCCGGGCGCTCCGGGGGAAGGCCGGCAGCGCCCAAACCCCGCCGCTTTCCCGGGGGCGTCGCTTGCGAGAGCGCCCCCGAGCGCCGGGCCCCGCCTCACAGTCGCCGCCTGGCGGACACGGCCGGGAGCGGCACTGCAGCCGCGCGCGGCGCCGCAGCCGCGCGCCCCCCCCCCACCCCTTGGCGAGACCCGCGGCGCCTTTCGCGAGTACGGGCCTTTGTTCCCTAAAACCTGCCCTTGCCTAGGAAAAGCTGAGCAATTCACAGAGTTGCTGTTTCCAGCCCAGCTTCCCAAAGGATTTCTCTCTCCCGGCAGCACAGACAGGGGCCCCGAGGCAGCGCAGACCCTCCCCGCGGGGGAGGGGGGGGCGCAATGCCAGGGCACATCCGAACCCGGCCCTGCGGCGGCACGCAGGTGCAAGTTTCTCCGCAGAGGCGAGAAACTTGCCTGTCGCTTCCCCTGCCTGCGGTCGCCGATGGCCGCGGGAGAGGCAGAAGAGCGGCCGCGCCCCCCCGCCGCGCCCCCCCACAGCGCCCAGGTTACCCCGGGGACGATCTCCGTCGGATCTGCCGCCGTGGGTCGCTTAGAGGGGGGGAAGGCGGCGGCGCAGCCCCGACAGCATCTCCAGGCCACGGCGGGACCGAGCGGGGCGGGGACGGGGGCGGGAGCGGGAGCGGGAGCGGAGCGGAGCGGAGCGGAAGGGGGGCGGTGCCTGGGCTCCTCGCGGCGACCGCCGTCGCCGGTGCCTGCCGCCGCCCACGAACCTGCCGCCCGCGCCCGGCGCCGCCGAGCGCCCCGCCTTGTCCCCACAGCGGGAAGCGGCGCGGCGAGACGGCGCTGCGGGCGCGGGGCGGGGGTCCGGGTGGCGGCGGAGGTCAGGCAACAGGATAAACGCCTCTCTAAAGCGAGGGGGCCTCTCGCCGCCATCTTTAGAGTGGCCTCGGCTAAGTTCCGGTTTTGGCGGCGCCATCTTGAGTGTGGCCTCGGGGCGGACTTCCGGGCCGGGGCCGCCATCTTTAGTGTGGTCGTTCCGGTCCTGGTGGCGCCATCTTTACTGTGGGCTTGGCGAACTTCCGGGCCGGGGCCGCCATCTTTAGTGTGGTCGTTCCGGTCCTGGCGGCGCCATCTTTACTGTGGGCTTGGCGGACTTCCGGGCCGGGGCTTTGGAGGACTTCCGGTCGCTCTCTACTTCCGGGGACCGGGTTTACCCAAATTAGCGTCCCTCCTCGCTAATTTCTGCGCTTTCACCCCAAAAAATCTTCATGTTATTCCCCCCACACACACCCCGGGAGGGACGGGAGACCGCGAGTCCCGCCCTGCCGCCGGAACCGGCCCTTAACTCGACCAGGGAGCGCTGCACCGGCACGAGAGCCACCGCGCATGCGTCGCCGGTCCCTCTCCTGGCTGCCCTCAGTTACCACGTGATCGCCGGCGTCTTTCCAACGACTGCGCACGCGCCGGCGTCGCCACCTTGGCTCCCCCCCCCACCCCGCCGCCCGACCGCCCGGCTTCGCTTTCTTACTGCGGCTCCCCCTCCACTTTTTCGGCTCCCTGGGGTTCCCTCACCCACATTTTGGGGTCCCCTTCTCACATTTGAGGGGTGATGACCCCGCAATTTACGGTTCGGGGGGGGGGGAGGAGAGGAAACGGGGTGCCCAAGAAGGGGTTTCTTTTTTTCTTTTTTTTTTTTTCTCTTTTATTTCATTTTCATTTTATTTCCTTTTTAGGTTTTTTGCCTTTTTTTTTTATTTTCTTTTCTATTTTATATTTCCTTTTTTATTTTGGTTATTTTTTATTCCCTTTATTTTTAATTTGCTCTCCCAGTGCTCCCCAGTAACACCCAGTGCTCCCCAACAACCCTCAGTAACACCCGGTGCTCCCCAGTGCACCCCAGTAACACCCAGTGCTCCTCAACAACCCCCAGTAACACCCAGTGCTCCCCAGTAAACACCCAGTGCTCCCCAACAAACTCCAGTAACACCCAGTGCTCCCCAGTGCTCCCCAGTAAACACCCAGTGCTCCCCAACAACCCCCAGTAACACCCAGTGCTCCCCAGTGCTCCCCAGTAAACACCCAGTGCTCCCCAACAACCACCAGTAACACCCAGTGCTCCCCAAAAATTGACCTCAAACCGACCCAAATCACCCCAAAAGCTGACCCAAAACTGACCCCAAAACCTGACCCAAATCATCCCAAAAGCTGACCCAAAACTGACCCCAATCACCCCAAAAGCTGACCCAAAACTGACCCAAATCACCCCAAACAATGACCCCAAACTGACCCCAAAAACTGACTCAAATCATCCCAAAAACTGACCCAAAACTCTGCATTTATTTGGCATCATTTCCTCTCAAAAACAACATCTCCGATTTAGTTGATTGCTAAAGCCATCATTTTAAAATCATCTCAGGAATCAAAAGGGACTGGAAAACACACAGAAATCATTCCTGCACCCACCAAATCATTAGGAATTGGAACCCGATTCCCTCATCTCTCTCCTTGTTCTTCTTGGCTGGAAAACCTGATGATCCCCGCTGGCTATTTTTAGGCTGCTTTTCTTCCACAGCTCCTTTCCTCCCGGCTGAAACCTCCTGGCATATTCAGGGCTTAGCTGGAGGGAAGCCCCTCTGAAGTATTTCCTCTCGTGGCAATTCTGTGGGATGAAGAAGTAAAAAAAGCACATCAAGAGCTCCTTCTCCCCCCTTCCTTCGCAAACACCCTCCCAGTTTGTCCTTGGCAGCTCCATCCCCCCGGCACCCGCACCCGACGCTTCGGCTCCGCTGGCAAAGGGACAGCAAGTGCACAAGCAAGTTCAGTGCTGGGCAGGGGCTCCCTGGGGAACGGCACTTCAGTGCTTTAGTCCGTGGCCTTTCCTGCTGCCCTCCCTCCTGGAAGCAGAGGATGACCTGGCCCTTGTTTCTCCCACGCTCGCAGACCCAGGTCCTGCTCCCTTGGCCCCACTTTTCTTAGCAGACCCGGCATCATTTCCCAGGGTCCCCAGGAAACTTCTGCACTTGACCCATTGCTAAGTGCAGAGCACAGGGCAAGGGAAGGACAAATTTCTTGGCACCCACCCCCTGGAATTTTCCTTCTCCGCAGCACGCTCCCGTTCCCGCTGTCTCTGGAGGTGCCCGCACGAGTCCTCCTTCTCCCAGCACCTCAGAGAATGTCCTTTTCACCCAGGTCCTGCTTACCGTCGGCCAACAAAACACGGTGACAACATTTTTCAGGATGCCAGTGGAGAGATATTAGAGCACACTGCACAGGGAAGCTGAGCCTGCCCCATCCCTGCACGTGTTCCAGGCCAGGCTGGATGGGACTGGGAGCATCCAGCTGAGGATGAGAGCGGAAGGTGTCCCTGCCCACGGAAGGCAGGCTGGCCTTTGAAGGTCCCCTTCAAACCAAATCGCTCTGGGATTCCCCTCCAAAATCACTACCAAAGAGACACAGCAATCAAAGCAGAGGGACTGCACTCCCAGCTTTTCTTACCTGCAGGCACACACAGCACAGCACGTTGGACATAAAAGCCACAGGGTTAGTCCTGCCAGAGGTGTCCGGCACACCCACAGAGACCGAAGGGAAAGAGAAAGCCTGGAAACACAGAGTAAAACACACTTTAATTAGGAGTACACCGAGCACTAGCCAGGTCATTCACACAGCTTCACTGTCCAGTCATACAAAAAGCACTCACCGAGGCCTCAGTTAGGATGGTTCCTGACGCTGACCAGCTGAATACCTCCCTGGAAGCCCGCTCTGCTCCTGCCAGGCACTAAGGGGCTTTGCCAAGCAACCAATGGAAATTAAAATTACAGGCTGGGCAAAGGCACTTCCCGCAGGACCGCTCCTGGCCAAGGCCACCGGTCCGTGCAAGTCAGACCACTGACCACCCGGGGGGATTTTCGGGGGCACGCTTCCAGCTTTTATTCTCCAGAAACTCCAGTTCTTTCTGGCACCCCTTGCTTCAGTCTTCCCCTGCTGGAAGAGGTCACTTAAGACTTTCGAGGGGCCAGATTGCCAAAGCCCGGCCAGTCCATTCCCACGAGGAAAGAAAGGTAGCTTTGTCTTGGACAGGATGCTGAAGGGGGAGACACAAAATAAAAGTTTAATTTAAAACAACTGCCTAGAATAGGAAGCAATTCAAACAGAAGGCAGACAAGACTCGTGCAAATCTGAATACATTTGACTTCAAAGGAGAATTATTTCCCTCTGCACCTAACAGAAAGTCATTTTCACCCGGGCCCTGCTTACCATCGTTGAACAAAACACGCTGACAACATTTTTCCTGATGACAGGGGAGAGATATTAGAGCACACTGCACAGGGAAGCTGAGCCTGCCCCATCCCTGCAAGTGTTCCAGGCCAGGCTGGATGGGACTGGGAGCATCCAGCTGAGGATGAGAGGGGAAGGTGTCCCTGCCCACGGAAGGCAGGATGGCCTTTGAAGGTCCCCTTCAAACCAAATCGCTCTGGGATTCCCCTCCAAAATCACTACCCAAGAGACACAGCAATCAAAGCAGAAGGACTGCACTCCCAGCTTTTCTTACCTGCAGGCACACACAGCACAGCACGTTGGACATAAAAGCCCCGGGGTTAGTCCTGCCAGAGGCGTCCGGCACACCCACAGAGACCGAAGGGAAAGAGGGAGCCTGGGAACACGGAGTAAAAGACACCTTAATTAGGGATCACTGGGGAGGGAATTGGGATGGGCCTGAGGGCAGTGGGAAGGGACTGGGATGGAACTGGGCAAACTGGGGAAGGACTGGGTTGCACTGCAGGAGGACACTTGGGAAGGAATGGGTGCGCTGGCTTGCACTGAGACAAGTGGGAAGGGACTGGGATGAGAGTGGGGGCACTGGGGTGGTACTGGGAGCACTGGTGGCACTGGGCTAGGACTGGGGGAACTGGGGAGGGAGCAGGGAGGGACTTCGAGGGGGCTGGGAAGGGAACTGGGATGGTACAGGAATGGGAATGGGATGCATGGGAGAAAGGAGCGGAATGCACTGGGGAGGGACTGGGAGCAACGGGAAAGCCACTGCGGGGACTGGGATTGGACTGGGGAGGGACTGCAAGAGGACTGTGACAGGACTGGGGAGTGGGCCTGGGATGGGACTGGGATGCACAGGGGAAAAGAACCGGGATGACCTGGGGAGGGACTAAGGTCACGGGAGGGCTGGGGATGGGTCAGGGGCACTGGGGAGGGAACTGGGATGGGACTTGGATGTTCTAGGGAGGGAGTGGGATGCATCGGGGAAAAGGACTGGCATGCACTGGGAGGGACTGGGGGCAGTGGGGAGGGATGGGGATGGGACTGGGGACACTGGAGAGGGACTGGGGGCACTGGGGGGATTTGGGCGGGGAGTGGGGACACTGGGGTGGGACTGAGATTTTCGGGGGGGTGAGGGGGACTGGGAGCACTGGGATGGGACTGGGGGTCATTGGGGAGGGACTGGGATGGGACTGGGAGCACTGGGAAAGGGACTGCAGGGACTGGGATAGGACTGGGAAGGGACTGCAAGGGGACTGTGAGAGGACTGGGGAGGGGACTGGAGAGCGTGCCTGGGATGGGCCTGAGAATCTCTGGGGAGGGACTGGGACCACTGGGATGGGACTGCTGTGACTGGGATGGGATGCAGTTGTACTGGGAAGGGACTGGGGAGGGACTGGGAATCACTTAGGAGGGACTGGGATGGGACTAGGCAAACTGGGGAAGGACTGGGTTGCACTGCAAAAGGACACTTGGGAGGGAAAGGAGGTGGTGGGTTGCAGTGGGGGAAGTGGGGAGAGACTGGGATGAGAGTGGGGACACTGGGGTGGGACTGGGAGGACAGGTGGCACTGGGCTAGGACTGGGGGAACTGGGGAGGGAGCAGGGAGGGACTGCGAGGGGGCTGGGAAGGGAACTGGGATGGTACTGGAATGGGAATGGGATGCATGGGAGAAAGGAGCGGAATGCACTGGGGAGGGACTGGGAGCAACGGGAAAGCCACTGCAGGGACTGGGATTGGACTGGGGAGGGACTGCAAGAGGACTGTGACAGGACTGGGGAGTGGGCCTGGGATGGGACTGGGATGCACAGGGGGAAAGAACCGGGATGCCCTGGGGAGGGACTGAGGTCACGGGAGGGCTGGGGATGGGTCAGGGGCACTGGGGAGGGAACTGGGATGGGACTTGGATGTTCTAGGGAGGGAGTGGGATGCATCGGGGAAAAGGACTGACATGCACTGGGAGGGTCTGGGGCAGTGGGGAGGGATGGGGGCATTGGGGGAATTTGGGCTGGGAGTGGGGACACTGGGGTGGGACTGAGATTTTCGGGGGGCGGGGGGGGGGGACTTGGAGCAGTGGGATGGGACTGGGGGTCATTGGGGAGGGACTGGGGAACCGTGGGACTGGGGGCACTGGGATAGGAGTGAGATGCACTGGGGAGGGACTGGGCCGGGACTGAGGGCACTGGAGAGGCCCTGGGGGCACTTGGGGGAACTGGGCTGGGACTGGGATTCTCTGGGGAGGGACTGGAGGCACTGGGATAGGACTGAGAGGCACTGGGGAGGCACTAGGACACACTGGGCCACCACTGGGATGGGACTGGGATCACTGGGGAGGGAATTGGAATGGGACTGGGGGCAGTGGGAAGGGACTGGGATGGAACTGGGCGAACTGGGGAAGGACTGGGTTGCACTGCAGGAGGACACTTGGGAAGGAATGGGTGCGCTGGCTTGCACTGAGAGAAGTTGCAAGGGACTGGGATGAGAGTGGGGGCACTGGGGTGGGACTGGGAGCACTGGTGGCACTGGGCTAAGACTGGGGGAACTGGGGAGGGAGCAGGGAGGGACTGCGAAGTGACTGGGATGGGAATGGGATGCACAGGGAAAAGGAGCACAACGCATTGGGGAGGGACTGGGGGCAGTGGGGACGGACTGGGATGGGACTGGGGACACTTCAAGGGGGTTGGATGCCCTGGGTGCGACTAGGGGCACTGGGCTGAGACTAGGGGCACTGGAGAGGGACTGGGGGTAGTAGGGAGGGACTGGGATGGGACTGAGGGCACTGGAGATGCTCCCTGCCTCACCCCAGTGCCCCCATTCTCATCCCAGTCCCTTCCCACTTCTCTCAGTGCAAGCCAGTGCACCCATTCCTTCCCAAGTGTCCTCCTGCAGTGCAACCCAGTCCTTCCCCAGTTTGCCCAGTCCCATCCCAGTCCCTTCCCACTGCCCTCAGGCCCATCCCAATTCCCTCCCCGGTGATTCCAGTCCCATCCCAGTGGTGGCCCAGTGTGTCCTAGTGCCTCCCCAGTGCCTCTCAGTCCTATCCCAGTGCCTCCAGTCCCTCCCCAGAGAATCCCAGTCCCAGCCCAGTTCCGCCAAGTGCCCCGAGGGCCTCTTCAGTGCCCTCAATTGTACTGGGAAGGGACTGGGGAGGGACTGGGAATCACTTAGGAGGGACTGGGATGGGACTAGGCAAACTGGGGAAGGACTGGGTTGCACTGCAAAAGGACACTTGGGAGGGAAAGGAGGTGGTGGGTTGCAGTGGGGGATATAGGGAGAGACTGGGATGGGAGTGTGGACACTGGGGTGGGACTGGGAGGACAGGTGGCACTGGGCTAGGACTGGAGGAACTGGGGAGGGAGCAGGGAGGGAGCAGAGAAGGGAACTGGGATGGTACTGGGATGGGAATGGCATGCATGGGAGAAAGGAGCGGAATGCACTGGGGAGGGACTGGGAGCAACGGGAAAGCCACTGCAGGGACTGGGATTGGACTGGGAAGGGACTGCAAGAGGACTGTGATAGGACTGGGGAGTGGGGCTGGGATGGGACGGGGATGCACAGGGGGAAAGAACCGGGATGCCCTGGGGAGGGACTGAGGTCACGGGAGGGCTGGGGATGGGTCAGGGGCACTGGGGAGGGAACTGGGATGGGACTTGGATGTTCTAGGAAGGGAGTGGGATGCATCGGGGAAAAGGACTGGCATGCACTGGGAGGGACTGGGGCAGTGGGGAGGGATGGGGATGGGACTGGGGGCAGTGGAGAGGGACTGGGGGCACTGGGGGAATTTGGGCTGGGAGTGGGGACACTGGGGTGGGACTGAGATTTTCGGAGGGGTGAGGGGGACTGGGAGCAGTGGGATGGGACTGGGGGTCATTGGGGAGGGACTGGGATGGGACTGGGAGCACTGGGAAAGGGACTGCAGGGACTGGGATAGGACTGGGAACGGACTGCAAGGGGACTGTGAGAGGACTGGGGAGGGGACTGGAGAGCGTGCCTGGGATGGGCCTGAGAATCTCTGGGGAGGGACTGGGACCACTGGGATGGGACTGCTGTGACTGGGATGGGATGCAGTTGTACTGGGAAGGGACTGGGGAGGGACTGGGAATCACTTAGGAGGGACTGGGATGGGACTAGGCAAACTGGGGAAGGACTGGGTTGCACTGCAGGAGGACACTTGGGAGGGAAAGGAGGTGGTGGGTTGCAGTGGGGGAAGTGGGGAGAGACTGGGATGAGAGTGGGGGCACTGGGGTGGGACTGGGAGGACAGGTGGCACTGGGCTAGGACTGGGGGAACTGGGGAGGGAGCAGGGAGGGACTGCGAGGGGGCTGGGAAGGGAACTGGGATGGTACTGGAATGGGAATGGGATGCATGGGAGAAAGGAGCGGAATGCACTGGGGAGGGACTGGGAGCAACGGGAAAGCCACTGCGGGGACTGGGATTGGACTGGGGAGGGACTGCAAGAGGACTGTGACAGGACTGGGGAGTGGGCCTGGGATGGGACTGGGATGCACAGGGGGAAAGAACCGGGATGCCCTGGGGAGGGACTGAGGTCACGGGAGGGCTGGGGATGGGTCAGGGGCACTGGGGAGGGAACTGGGATGGGACTTGGATGTTCTAGGGAGGGAGTGGGATGCATTGGGGAAAAGGACTGACATGCACTGGGAGGGACTGGGGCAGTGGGGAGGCATGGGGGCATTGGGGGAATTTGGGCTGGGAGTGGGGACACTGGGGTGGGACTGAGATTTTCGGGGGGCGGGGGGGGGGGGACTTGGAGCAGTGGGATGGGACTGGGGGTCATTGGGGAGGGACTGGGGAACCGTGGGACTGGGGGCACTGGGATAGGAGTGAGATGTACTGGGGAGGGACTGGGCCGGGACTGAGGGCACTGGAGAGGCCCTGGGGGCACTTGGGGGAACTGGGCTGGGACTGGGATTCTCTGGGGAGGGACTGGAGGCACTGGGATAGGACTGAGAGGCACTGGGGAGGCACTAGGGCACACTGGGCCACCACTGGGATGGGACTGGGATCACTGGGGAGGGAATTGGAATGGGACTGGGGGCAGTGGGAAGGGACTGGGATGGAACTGGGCGAACTGGGGAAGGACTGGGTTGCACTGCAGGAGGACACTTGGGAAGGAATGGGTGCGCTGGCTTGCACTGAGAGAAGTTGCAAGGGACTGGGATGAGAGTGGGGGCACTGGGGTGGGACTGGGAGCACTGGTGGCACTGGGCTAAGACTGGGGGAACTGGGGAGGGAGCAGGGAGGGACTGCGAAGTGACTGGGATGGGAATGGGATGCACAGGGAAAAGGAGCACAACGCATTGGGGAGGGACTGGGGGCAGTGGGGACGGACTGGGATGGGACTGGGGACACTTCAAGGGGGTTGGATGCCCTGGGTGCGACTAGGGGCACTGGGCTGAGACTAGGGGCACTGGAGAGGGACTGGGGGTAGTAGGGAGGGACTGGGATGGGACTGAGGGCACTGGAGATGCTCCCTGCCTCACCCCAGTGCCCCCATTCTCATCCCAGTCCCTTCCCACTTCTCTCAGTGCAAGCCAGTGCACCCATTCCTTCCCAAGTGTCCTCCTGCAGTGCAACCCAGTCCTTCCCCAGTTTGCCCAGTCCCATCCCAGTCCCTTCCCACTGCCCTCAGGCCCATCCCAATTCCCTCCCCGGTGATTCCAGTCCTATCCCAGTGGTGGCCCAGTGTGTCCTAGTGCCTCCCCAGTGCCTCTCAGTCCTATCCCAGGGCCTCCAGTCCCTCCCCAGAGAATCCCCGTCCCAGCCCAGTTCCCCCAAGTGCCCCGAGGGCCTCTTCAGTGCCCTCAATTGTACTGGGAAGGGACTGGGGAGGGACTGGGAATCACTTAGGAGGGACTGGGATGGGACTAGGCAAACTGGGGAAGGACTGGGTTGCACTGCAAAAGGACACTTGGGAGGGAAAGGAGGTGGTGGGTTGCAGTGGGGGAAGTGGGGAGAGACTGGGATGGGAGTCGGGGCACTGGGGTGGGACTGGGAGGACAGGTGGCACTGGGCTAGGACTGGAGGAACTGGGGAGGCAGCGGGGAGGGAGCAGGGAGGGGGCTGGGAAGGGAACTGGGATGGTACTGGGATGGGAATGGGATGCATGGGAGAAAGGAGCGAAATGCACTGGGGAGGGACTGGGAGCAACGGGAAAGCCACTGCAGGGACTGGGATTGGACTGGGGAGGGACTGCAAGAGGACTGTGACAGGACTGGGAGTGGGCCTGGGATGGGACGGGGATGCACAGGGGGAAAGAACCGGGATGCCCTGGGGAGGGACTGAGGTCACGGGAGGGCTGGGGATGGGTCAGGGGCACTGGGGAGGGAACTGGGATGAGACTTGGATGTTCGAGGGAGGGAGTGGGATGCATTGGGGAAAAGGACTGGCATGCACTGGGAGGGACTGGGGGCAGTGGAGAGGGACTGGGGGCACTGGGGGGATTTGGGCTGGGAGTGGGGACACTGGGGTGGGACTGAGATTTTCGGGGGGGTGAGGGGGACTGGGAGCACTGGGATGGGACTGGGGATCATTGGGGAGGGACTGGGATGGGACTGGGAGCACTGGGAAAGGGACTGCAGGGACTGGGATAGGACTGGGAAGGGACTGCGAGGGGACTGTGAGAGGACTGGGGAGGGGACTGGAGAGCGTGCCTGGGATGGGCCTGAGAATCTCTGGGGAGGGACTGGGACCACTGGGATGGGACTGCTGTGACTGGGATGGGATGCAGTTGTACTGGGAAGGGACTGGGGAGGGACTGGGAATCACTTAGGAGGGACTGGGATGGGACTAGGCAAACTGGGGAAGGACTGGGTTGCACTGCAGGAGGACACTTGGGAGGGAAAGGAGGTGGTGGGTTGCAGTGGGGGAAGTGGGGAGAGACTGGGATGAGAGTGGGGGCACTGGGGTGGGACTGGGAGGACAGGTGGCACTGGGCTAGGACTGGGGGAACTGGGGAGGGAGCAGGGAGGGACTGCGAGGGGGCTGGGAAGGGAACTGGGATGGTACTGGGATGGGAATGGGATGCATGGGAGAAAGGAGCGGAATGCACTGGGGAGGGACTGGGAGCAACGGGAAAGCCACTGCAGGGACTGGGATTGGACTGGGGAGGGACTGCAAGAGGACTGTGACAGGACTGGGGAGTGGGCCTGGGATGGGACTGGGATGCACAGGGGAAAAGAACCGGGATGCCCTGGGGAGGGACTGAGGTCACGGGAGGGCTGGGGATGGGTCAGGGGCACTGGGGAGGGAACTGGGATGGGACTTGGATGTTCTAGGGAGGGAGTGGGATGCATTGGGGAAAAGGACTGACATGCACTGGGAGGGACTGGGGCAGTGGGGAGGCATGGGGGCATTGGGGGAATTTGGGCTGGGAGTGGGGACATTGGGGTGGGACTGGGGCAGTGGGGAGGCATGGGGGCATTGGGGGAATTTGGGCTGGGAGTGGGGACACTGGGGTGGGACTGAGATTTTCGGGGGGCGGGGGGGGGGGACTTGGAGCAGTGGGATGGGACTGGGGGTCATTGGGGAGGGACTGGGGAACCGTGGGACTGGGGGCACTGGGATAGGAGTGAGATGCACTGGGGAGGGACTGGGCCGGGACTGAGGGCACTGGAGAGGCCCTGGGGGCACTTGGGGGAACTGGGCTGGGACTGGGATTCTCTGGGGAGGGACTGGAGGCACTGGGATAGGACTGAGAGGCACTGGGGAGGCACTAGGACACACTGGGCCACCACTGGGATGGGACTGGGATCACTGGGGAGGGAATTGGAATGGGACTGGGGGCAGTGGGAAGGGACTGGGATGGAACTGGGCGAACTGGGGAAGGACTGGGTTGCACTGCAGGAGGACACTTGGGAAGGAATGGGTGCGCTGGCTTGCACTGAGAGAAGTTGCAAGGGACTGGGATGAGAGTGGGGGCACTGGGGTGGGACTGGGAGCACTGGTGGCACTGGGCTAAGACTGGGGGAACTGGGGAGGGAGCAGGGAGGGACTGCGAAGTGACTGGGATGGGAATGGGATGCACAGGGAAAAGGAGCACAACGCATTGGGGAGGGACTGGGGGCAGTGGGGACGGACTGGGATGGGACTGGGGACACTTCAAGGGGGTTGGATGCCCTGGGTGCGACTAGGGGCACTGGGCTGAGACTAGGGGCACTGGAGAGGGACTGGGGGTAGTAGGGAGGGACTGGGATGGGACTGAGGGCACTGGAGATGCTCCCTGCCTCACCCCAGTGCCCCCATTCTCATCCCAGTCCCTTCCCACTTCTCTCAGTGCAAGCCAGTGCACCCATTCCTTCCCAAGTGTCCTCCTGCAGTGCAACCCAGTCCTTCCCCAGTTTGCCCAGTTCCATCCCAGTCCCTTCCCACTGCCCTCAGGCCCATCCCAATTCCCTCCCCGGTGATTCCAGTCCCATCCCAGTGGTGGCCCAGTGTGTCCTAGTGCCTCCCCAGTGCCTCTCAGTCCTATCCCAGTGCCTCCAGTCCCTCCCCAGAGAATCCCCGTCCCAGCCCAGTTCCGCCAAGTGCCCCGAGGGCCTCTTCAGTGCCCTCAATTGTACTGGGAAGGGACTGGGGAGGGACTGGGAATCACTTAGGAGGGACTGGGATGGGACTAGGCAAACTGGGGAAGGACTGGGTTGCACTGCAAAAGGACACTTGGGAGGGAAAGGAGGTGGTGGGTTGCAGTGGGGGATATAGGGAGAGACTGGGATGGGAGTGTGGACACTGGGGTGGGACTGGGAGGACAGGTGGCACTGGGCTAGGACTGGAGGAACTGGGGAGGGAGCAGGGAGGGAGCAGAGAAGGGAACTGGGATGGTACTGGGATGGGAATGGGATGCATGGGAGAAAGGAGCGGAATGCACTGGGGAGGGACTGGGAGCAACGGGAAAGCCACTGCAGGGACTGGGATTGGACTGGGAAGGGACTGCAAGAGGACTGTGATAGGACTGGGGAGTGGGGCTGGGATGGGACGGGGATGCACAGGGGGAAAAGAACCGGGATGCCCTGGGGAGGGACTGAGGTCACGGGAGGGCTGGGGATGGGTCAGGGGCACTGGGGAGGGAACTGGGATGGGACTTGGATGTTCTAGGAAGGGAGTGGGATGCATCGGGGAGAAGGACTGGCATGCACTGGGAGGGACTGGGGCAGTGGGGAGGGATGGGGATGGGACTGGGGGCAGTGGAGAGGGACTGGGGGCACTGGGGGAATTTGGGCTGGGAGTGGGGACACTGGGGTGGGACTGAGATTTTCGGAGGGGTGAGGGGGACTGGGAGCAGTGGGATGGGACTGGGGGTCATTGGGGAGGGACTGGGATGGGACTGGGAGCACTGGGAAAGGGACTGCAGGGACTGGGATAGGACTGGGAAGGGACTGCAAGGGGACTGTGAGAGGACTGGGGAGGGGACTGGAGAGCGTGCCTGGGATGGGCCTGAGAATCTCTGGGGAGGGACTGGGACCACTGGGATGGGACTGCTGTGACTGGGATGGGATGCAGTTGTACTGGGAAGGGACTGGGGAGGGACTGGGAATCACTTAGGAGGGACTGGGATGGGACTAGGCAAACTGGGGAAGGACTGGGTTGCACTGCAAAAGGACACTTGGGAGGGAAAGGAGGTGGTGGGTTGCAGTGGGGGAAGTGGGGAGAGACTGGGATGAGAGTGGGGGCACTGGGGTGGGACTGGGAGGACAGGTGGCACTGGGCTAGGACTGGGGGAACTGGGGAGGGAGCAGGGAGGGACTGCGAGGGGGCTGGGAAGGGAACTGGGATGGTACTGGAATGGGAATGGGATGCATGGGAGAAAGGAGCGGAATGCACTGGGGAGGGACTGGGAGCAACGGGAAAGCCACTGCGGGGACTGGGATTGGACTGGGGAGGGACTGCAAGAGGACTGTGACAGGACTGGGGAGTGGGCCTGGGATGGGACTGGGATGCACAGGGGGAAAGAACCGGGATGCCCTGGGGAGGGACTGAGGTCACGGGAGGGCTGGGGATGGGTCAGGGGCACTGGGGAGGGAACTGGGATGGGACTTGGATGTTCTAGGGAGGGAGTGGGATGCATTGGGGAAAAGGACTGACATGCACTGGGAGGGATTGGGCAGTGGGGAGGCATGGGGGCATTGGGGGAATTTGGGCTGGGAGTGGGGACACTGGGGTGGGACTGAGATTTTCGGGGGGCGGGGGGGGGGGGACTTGGAGCAGTGGGATGGGACTGGGGGTCATTGGGGAGGGACTGGGGAACCGTAGGACTGGGGGCACTGGGATAGGAGTGAGATGTACTGGGGAGGGACTGGGCCGGGACTGAGGGCACTGGAGAGGCCCTGGGGGCACTTGGGGGAACTGGGCTGGGACTGGGATTCTCTGGGGAGGGACTGGAGGCACTGGGATAGGACTGAGAGGCACTGGGGAGGCACTAGGGCACACTGGGCCACCACTGGGATGGGACTGGGATCACTGGGGAGGGAATTGGAATGGGACTGGGGGCAGTGGGAAGGGACTGGGATGGAACTGGGCGAACTGGGGAAGGACTGGGTTGCACTGCAGGAGGACACTTGGGAAGGAATGGGTGCGCTGGCTTGCACTGAGAGAAGTTGCAAGGGACTGGGATGAGAGTGGGGGCACTGGGGTGGGACTGGGAGCACTGGTGGCACTGGGCTAAGACTGGGGGAACTGGGGAGGGAGCAGGGAGGGACTGCGAAGTGACTGGGATGGGAATGGGATGCACAGGGAAAAGGAGCACAACGCATTGGGGAGGGACTGGGGGCAGTGGGGACGGACTGGGATGGGACTGGGGACACTTCAAGGGGGTTGGATGCCCTGGGTGCGACTAGGGGCACTGGGCTGAGACTAGGGGCACTGGAGAGGGACTGGGGGTAGTAGGGAGGGACTGGGATGGGACTGAGGGCACTGGAGATGCTCCCTGCCTCACCCCAGTGCCCCCATTCTCATCCCAGTCCCTTCCCACTTCTCTCAGTGCAAGCCAGTGCACCCATTCCTTCCCAAGTGTCCTCCTGCAGTGCAACCCAGTCCTTCCCCAGTTTGCCCAGTCCCATCCCAGTCCCTTCCCACTGCCCTCAGGCCCATCCCAATTCCCTCCCCGGTGATTCCAGTCCTATCCCAGTGGTGGCCCAGTGTGTCCTAGTGCCTCCCCAGTGCCTCTCAGTCCTATCCCAGGGCCTCCAGTCCCTCCCCAGAGAATCCCCGTCCCAGCCCAGTTCCCCCAAGTGTCCCGAGGGCCTCTTCAGTGCCCTCAATTGTACTGGGAAGGGACTGGGGAGGGACTGGGAATCACTTAGGAGGGACTGGGATGGGACTAGGCAAACTGGGGAAGGACTGGGTTGCACTGCAAAAGGACACTTGGGAGGGAAAGGAGGTGGTGGGTTGCAGTGGGGGAAGTGGGGAGAGACTGGGATGGGAGTCGGGGCACTGGGGTGGGACTGGGAGGACAGGTGGCACTGGGCTAGGACTGGAGGAACTGGGGAGGCAGCGGGGAGGGAGCAGGGAGGGGGCTGGGAAGGGAACTGGGATGGTACTGGGATGGGAATGGGATGCATGGGAGAAAGGAGCGAAATGCACTGGGGAGGGACTGGGAGCAACGGGAAAGCCACTGCAGGGACTGGGATTGGACTGGGGAGGGACTGCAAGAGGACTGTGACAGGACTGGGGAGTGGGCCTGGGATGGGACGGGGATGCACAGGGGGAAAGAACCGGGATGCCCTGGGGAGGGACTGAGGTCACGGGAGGGCTGGGGATGGGTCAGGGGCACTGGGGAGGGAACTGGGATGAGACTTGGATGTTCTAGGGAGGGGGTGGGATGCATCGGGGAAAAGGACTGGCATGCACTGGGAGGGACTGGGGGCAGTGGAGAGGGACTGGGGGCACTGGGGGGATTTGGGCTGGGAGTGGGGACACTGGGGTGGGACTGAGATTTTCGGGGGGGTGAGGGGGACTGGGAGCACTGGGATGGGACTGGGGATCATTGGGGAGGGACTGGGATGGGACTGGGAGCACTGGGAAAGGGACTGCAGGGACTGGGATAGGACTGGGAAGGGACTGCGAGGGGACTGTGAGAGGACTGGGGAGGGGACTGGAGAGCGTGCCTGGGATGGGCCTGAGAATCTCTGGGGAGGGACTGGGACCACTGGGATGGGACTGCTGTGACTGGGATGGGATGCAGTTGTACTGGGAAGGGACTGGGGAGGGACTGGGAATCACTTAGGAGGGACTGGGATGGGACTAGGCAAACTGGGGAAGGACTGGGTTGCACTGCAGGAGGACACTTGGGAGGGAAAGGAGGTGGTGGGTTGCAGTGGGGGAAGTGGGGAGAGACTGGGATGAGAGTGGGGGCACTGGGGTGGGACTGGGAGGACAGGTGGCACTGGGCTAGGACTGGGGGAACTGGGGAGGGAGCAGGGAGGGACTGCGAGGGGGCTGGGAAGGGAACTGGGATGGTACTGGGATGGGAATGGGATGCATGGGAGAAAGGAGCGGAATGCACTGGGGAGGGACTGGGAGCAACGGGAAAGCCACTGCAGGGACTGGGATTGGACTGGGGAGGGACTGCAAGAGGACTGTGACAGGACTGGGGAGTGGGCCTGGGATGGGACTGGGATGCACAGGGGAAAAGAACTGGGATGCCCTGGGGAGGGACTGAGGTCACGGGAGGGCTGGGGATGGGTCAGGGGCACTGGGGAGGGAACTGGGATGGGACTTGGATGTTCTAGGGAGGGAGTGGGATGCATTGGGGAAAAGGACTGACATGCACTGGGAGGGACTGGGGCAGTGGGGAGGCATGGGGGCATTGGGGGAATTTGGGCTGGGAGTGGGGACATTGGGGTGGGACTGGGGCAGTGGGGAGGCATGGGGGCATTGGGGGAATTTGGGCTGGGAGTGGGGACACTGGGGTGGGACTGAGATTTTCGGGGGGCGGGGGGGGGGGGACTTGGAGCAGTGGGATGGGACTGGGGGTCATTGGGGAGGGACTGGGGAACCGTGGGACTGGGGGCACTGGAATAGGAGTGAGATGCACTGGGGAGGGACTGGGCCGGGACTGAGGGCACTGGAGAGGCCCTGGGGGCACTTGGGGGAACTGGGCTGGGACTGGGATTCTCTGGGGAGGGACTGGAGGCACTGGGATAGGACTGAGAGGCACTGGGGAGGCACTAGGGCACACTGGGCCACCACTGGGATGGGACTGGGATCACTGGGGAGGGAATTGGAATGGGACTGGGGGCAGTGGGAAGGGACTGGGATGGAACTGGGCGAACTGGGGAAGGACTGGGTTGCACTGCAGGAGGACACTTGGGAAGGAATGGGTGCGCTGGCTTGCACTGAGAGAAGTTGCAAGGGACTGGGATGAGAGTGGGGGCACTGGGGTGGGACTGGGAGCACTGGTGGCACTGGGCTAAGACTGGGGGAACTGGGGAGGGAGCAGGGAGGGACTGCGAAGTGACTGGGATGGGAATGGGATGCACAGGGAAAAGGAGCACAACGCATTGGGGAGGGACTGGGGGCAGTGGGGACGGACTGGGATGGGACTGGGGACACTTCAAGGGGGTTGGATGCCCTGGGTGCGACTAGGGGCACTGGGCTGAGACTAGGGGCACTGGAGAGGGACTGGGGGTAGTAGGGAGGGACTGGGATGGGACTGAGGGCACTGGAGATGCTCCCTGCCTCACCCCAGTGCCCCCATTCTCATCCCAGTCCCTTCCCACTTCTCTCAGTGCAAGCCAGCGCACCCATTCCTTCCCAAGTGTCCTCCTGCAGTGCAACCCAGTCCTTCCCCAGTTTGCCCAGTTCCATCCCAGTCCCTTCCCACTGCCCTCAGGCCCATCCCAATTCCCTCCCTGGTGATTCCAGTCCCATCCCAGTGGTGGCCCAGTGTGTCCTAGTGCCTCCCCAGTGCCTCTCAGTCCTATCCCAGTGCCTCCAGTCCCTCCCCAGAGAATCCCAGTCCCAGCCCAGTTCCGCCAAGTGCCCCGAGGGCCTCTTCAGTGCCCTCAATTGTACTGGGAAGGGACTGGGGAGGGTCTGGGAATCACTTAGGAGGGACTGGGATGGGACTAGGCAAACTGGGGAAGGACTGGGTTGCACTGCAAAAGGACACTTGGGAGGGAAAGGAGGTGGTGGGTTGCAGTGGGGGATATAGGGAGAGACTGGGATGGGAGTGGGGGCACTGGGGTGGGACTGGGAGGACAGGTGGCACTGGGCTAGGACTGGAGGAACTGGGGAGGGAGCAGGGAGGGAGCAGGGAAGGGAACTGGGATGGTACTGGAATGGGAATGGCATGCATGGGAGAAAGGAGCGGAATGCACTGGGGAGGGACTGGGAGCAACGGGAAAGCCACTGCAGGGACTGGGATTGGACTGGGAAGGGACTGCAAGAGGACTGTGATAGGACTGGGGAGTGGGGCTGGGATGGGACGGGGATGCACAGGGGGAAAGAACCGGGATGACCTGGGGAGGGACTGAGGTCACGGGAGGGCTGGGGATGGGTCAGGGGCACTGGGGAGGGAACTGGGATGGGACTTGGATGTTCTAGGAAGGGAGTGGGATGCATCGGGGAGAAGGACTGGCATGCACTGGGAGGGACTGGGGCAGTGGGGAGGGATGGGGATGGGACTGGGGGCAGTGGAGAGGGACTGGGGGCACTGGGGGAATTTGGGCTGGGAGTGGGGACACTGGGGTGGGACTGAGATTTTCGGAGGGGTGAGGGGGACTGGG
The DNA here is from genome assembly GCF_036250125.1 of Pseudopipra pipra. Classification (NCBI taxonomy): domain Eukaryota; kingdom Metazoa; phylum Chordata; class Aves; order Passeriformes; family Pipridae; genus Pseudopipra; species Pseudopipra pipra. Next base: position 108,985 of record NW_026991183.1, read on the forward strand.
AGCAGTGGGATGGGACTGGGGGTCATTGGGGAGGGACTGGGATGGGACTGGGAGCACTGGGAAAGGGACTGCAGGGACTGGGATAGGACTGGGAACGGACTGCAAGGGGACTGTGAGAGGACTGGGGAGGGGACTGGAGAGCGTGCCTGGGATGGGCCTGAGAATCTCTGGGGAGGGACTGGGACCACTGGGATGGGACTGCTGTGACTGGGATGGGATGCAGTTGTACTGGGAAGGGACTGGGGAGGGACTGGGAATCACTTAGGAGGGACTGGGATGGGACTAGGCAAACTGGGGAAGGACTGGGTTGCACTGCAAAAGGACACTTGGGAGGGAAAGGAGGTGGTGGGTTGCAGTGGGGGAAGTGGGGAGAGACTGGGATGAGAGTGGGGGCACTGGGGTGGGACTGGGAGGACAGGTGGCACTGGGCTAGGACTGGGGGAACTGGGGAGGGAGCAGGGAGGGACTGCGAGGGGGCTGGGAAGGGAACTGGGATGCACAGGGAAAAGGAGCACAATGAACTGGGGAGGGACTGGGATGGGACTGGGGACACTTCAAGGGAGTTGGATGCACTGGGCTGAGACTAGGGGCACTGGAGCGGGACTGGGGGGAGTAGGGAGGGACTGGGATGGGACTGAGGGCACTGGAGATGGACTGGGGAGAACTGGGCTGGCACTGGGGGCGCTGGAGTGCAACTGGGATTCTCAAGGGAGGGACTGGGGGAAGTGGGATGGGACAGGGGTCATTGGGGAGGGATTGGGGACAGTGGGACTACAGGCACTGGGATGGGACTGAGCTGCGCTGGGTGGGCACAGGGATGGGACTGAGGTCACTGGGGAGGGAACTGGGATGGGACTGGGAGCACTGGGAAAGGGACTGGGAAGGGACTGCAAGAGGACTGTGACAGGACTGGGGAGTGGGCCTGGGATGGGACTGGGATGCACAGGGGGAAAGAACCGGGATGCCCTGGGGAGGGACTGAGGTCACGGGAGGGCTGGGGATGGGTCAGGGGCACTGGGGAGGGAACTGGGATGGGACTTGGATGTTCTAGGGAGGGAGTGGGATGCATCGGGGAAAGGGACTGGCATGCACTGGGAGGGACTGGGGGCAGTGGGGAGGGATGGGGATGGGACTGGGGGCAGTGGAGAGGGACTGGGGGCACTGGGGGGATTTGGGCTGGGAGTGGGGACACTGGGGTGGGACTGAGATTTTCGGGGGGGTGAGGGGGACTGGGAGCACTGGGATGGGACTGGGGGTCATTGGGGAGGGACTGGGATGGGACTGAGAGCACTGGGAAAGGGACTGCAGGGACTGGGATAGGACTGGGAAGGGACTGCGAGCGGACTGTGAGAGGACTGGGGAGGGGACTGGAGAGCGTGCCTGGGATGGGCCTGAGAATCTCTGGGGAGAGACTGGGACCACTGGGATGGGACTGCTGTGACCGGGATGGGATGCAGTTGTACTGGGAAGGGACTGGGGAGGGACTGGGAATCACTTAGGAGGGACCGGGATGGGACTAGGCAAACTGGGGAAGGACTGGGTTGCACTGCGAGAGCACACTTGGGAGGGAAAGGAGGTGGTGGGTTGCAGTGGGGGAAGTGGGGAGACACTGGGATGAGAGTGGGGGCACTGGGGTGGGACTGGGAGCACTGGTGGCACTGGGCTAGGACTGGGGGAACTGGGGAGGGAGCAGGGAGGGACTGCGAGGGGGCTGGGAAGGGAACTGGGATGGTACTGGAATGGGAATGGGATGCATGGGAGAAAGGAGCGGAATGCACTGGGGAGGGACTGGGAGCAACGGGAAAGCCACTGCGGGGACTGGGATTGGACTGGGAAGGGACTGCAAGAGGACTGTGACAGGACTGGGGAGTGGGCCTGGGATGGGACTGGGATGCACAGGTGTAAAGAACCGGGATGACCTGGGGAGGGACTGAGGTCACGGGAGGGCTGGGGATGGGTCAGGGGCACTGGGGAGGGAACTGGGATGGGACTTGGATGTTCTAGGGAGGGAGTGGGATGCATCGGGGAAAAGGACTGACATGCACTGGGAGGGACTGGGGCAGTGGGGAGGGATGGGGATGGGAGTGGGGACACTGGAGAGGGACTGGGGGCACTGGGGGGATTTGGGCTGGGAGTGGGGACACTGGGGTGGGACTGAGATTTTCGGGGGGGTGAGGGGGACTGGGAGCACTGGGATGGGACTGGGGGTCATTGGGGAGGGACAGGGGTGGGACTGGGAGCACTGGGAAAGGGACTGCAGGGACTGGGATAGGACTGGGAACGGACTGCGAGGGGACTGTGAGAGGACTGGGGAGGGGACTGGAGAGCGTGCCTGGGATGGGCCTGAGAATCTCTGGGGAAGGACTGGGACCACTGGGATGGGACTGCTGTGACTGGGATGGGATGCAGTTGTACTGGGAAGGGACTGGGGAGGGACTGGGAATCACTTAGGAGGGACCGGGATGGGACTAGGCAAACTGGGGAAGGACTGGATTGCACTGCGAGAGCACACTTGGGAAGGGAAAGGAGGTGGTGGGTTGCAGTGGGGGAAGTGGGGAGAGACTGGGATGAGAGTGGGGGCACTGGGGTGGGACTGGGAGGACAGGTGGCACTGGGCTAGGACTGGAGGAACTGGGGAGGCAGCGGGGAGGGAGCAGGGAGGGGGCTGGGAAGGGAACTGGGATGGTACTGGGATGGGAATGGGATGCATGGGAGAAAGGAGCGGAATGCACTGGGGAGGGACTGGGAGCAACGGGAAAGCCACTGCAGGGACTGGGATTGGACTGGGGAGGGACTGCAAGAGGACTGTGACAGCACTGGGGAGTGGGCCTGGGACAGGACTGGGATGCACAGGGGGAAAGAACCGGGATGCCCTGGGGAGGGACTGAGGTCACGGGAGGGCTGGGGATGGGTCAGGGGCACTGGGGAGGGAACTGGGATGAGACTTGGATGTTCGAGGGAGGGAGTGGGATGCATTGGGGAAAAGGACTGGCATGCACTGGGAGGGACTGGGGGCAGTGGAGAGGGACTGGGGGCACTGGGGGGATTTGGGCTGGGAGTGGGGACACTGGGGTGGGACTGAGATTTTCGGGGGGGTGAGGGGGACTGGGAGCACTGGGATGGGACTGGGGATCATTGGGGAGGGACTGGGATGGGACTGGGAGCACTGGGAAAGGGACTGCAGGGACTGGGATAGGACTGGGAAGGGACTGCGAGGGGACTGTGAGAGGACTGGGGAGGGGACTGGAGAGCGTGCCTGGGATGGGCCTGAGAATCTCTGGGGAGGGACTGGGACCACTGGGATGGGACTGCTGTGACTGGGATGGGATGCAGTTGTACTGGGAAGGGACTGGGGAGGGACTGGGAATCACTTAGGAGGGACTGGGATGGGACTAGGCAAACTGGGGAAGGACTGGGTTGCACTGCAGGAGGACACTTGGGAGGGAAAGGAGGTGGTGGGTTGCAGTGGGGGAAGTGGGGAGAGACTGGGATGAGAGTGGGGGCACTGGGGTGGGACTGGGAGGACAGGTGGCACTGGGCTAGGACTGGGGGAACTGGGGAGGGAGCAGGGAGGGACTGCGAGGGGGCTGGGAAGGGAACTGGGATGGTACTGGGATGGGAATGGGATGCATGGGAGAAAGGAGCGGAATGCACTGGGGAGGGACTGGGAGCAACGGGAAAGCCACTGCAGGGACTGGGATTGGACTGGGGAGGGACTGCAAGAGGACTGTGACAGGACTGGGGAGTGGGCCTGGGATGGGACTGGGATGCACAGGGGAAAAGAACTGGGATGCCCTGGGGAGGGACTGAGGTCACGGGAGGGCTGGGGATGGGTCAGGGGCACTGGGGAGGGAACTGGGATGGGACTTGGATGTTCTAGGGAGGGAGTGGGATGCATTGGGGAAAAGGACTGACATGCACTGGGAGGGACTGGGGCAGTGGGGAGGCATGGGGGCATTGGGGGAATTTGGGCTGGGAGTGGGGACATTGGGGTGGGACTGGGGCAGTGGGGAGGCATGGGGGCATTGGGGGAATTTGGGCTGGGAGTGGGGACACTGGGGTGGGACTGAGATTTTCGGGGGGCGGGGGGGGGGGGGGACTTGGAGCAGTGGGATGGGACTGGGGGTCATTGGGGAGGGACTGGGGAACCGTGGGACTGGGGGCACTGGAATAGGAGTGAGATGCACTGGGGAGGGACTGGGCCGGGACTGAGGGCACTGGAGAGGCCCTGGGGGCACTTGGGGGAACTGGGCTGGGACTGGGATTCTCTGGGGAGGGACTGGAGGCACTGGGATAGGACTGAGAGGCACTGGGGAGGCACTAGGGCACACTGGGCCACCACTGGGATGGGACTGGGATCACTGGGGAGGGAATTGGAATGGGACTGGGGGCAGTGGGAAGGGACTGGGATGGAACTGGGCAAACTGGGGAAGGACTGGGTTGCACTGCAGGAGGACACTTGGGAAGGAATGGGTGCGCTGGCTTGCACTGAGAGAAGTTGCAAGGGACTGGGATGAGAGTGGGGGCACTGGGGTGGGACTGGGAGCACTGGTGGCACTGGGCTAAGACTGGGGGAACTGGGGAGGGAGCAGGGAGGGACTGCGAAGTGACTGGGATGGGAATGGGATGCACAGGGAAAAGGAGCACAACGCATTGGGGAGGGACTGGGGGCAGTGGGGACGGACTGGGATGGGACTGGGGACACTTCAAGGGGGTTGGATGCACTGGGTGCGACTAGGGGCACTGGGCTGAGACTAGGGGCACTGGAGAGGGACTGGGGGTAGTAGGGAGGGACTGGGATGGGACTGAGGGCACTGGAGATGCTCCCTGCCTCACCCCAGTGCCCCCATTCTCATCCCAGTCCCTTCCCACTTCTCTCAGTGCAAGCCAGCGCACCCATTCCTTCCCAAGTGTCCTCCTGCAGTGCAACCCAGTCCTTCCCCAGTTTGCCCAGTTCCATCCCAGTCCCTTCCCACTGCCCTCAGGCCCATCCCAATTCCCTCCCTGGTGATTCCAGTCCCATCCCAGTGGTGGCCCAGTGTGTCCTAGTGCCTCCCCAGTGCCTCTCAGTCCTATCCCAGTGCCTCCAGTCCCTCCCCAGAGAATCCCAGTCCCAGCCCAGTTCCGCCAAGTGCCCCGAGGGCCTCTTCAGTGCCCTCAATTGTACTGGGAAGGGACTGGGGAGGGACTGGGAATCACTTAGGAGGGACTGGGATGGGACTAGGCAAACTGGGGAAGGACTGGGTTGCACTGCAAAAGGACACTTGGGAGGGAAAGGAGGTGGTGGGTTGCAGTGGGGGAAGTAGGGAGAGACTGGGATGGGAGTGGGGACACTGGGGTGGGACTGGGAGGACAGGTGGCACTGGGCTAGGACTGGAGGAACTGGGGAGGGAGCAGGGAGGGAGCAGGGAAGGGAACTGGGATGGTACTGGGATGGGAATGGCATGCATGGGAGAAAGGAGCGGAATGCACTGGGGAGGGACTGGGAACAACGGGAAAGCCACTGCAGGGACTGGGATTGGACTGGGAAGGGACTGCAAGAGGACTGTGATAGGACTGGGGAGTGGGGCTGGGATGGGACGGGGATGCACAGGGGGAAAGAACCGGGATGCCCTGGGGAGGGACTGAGGTCACGGGAGGGCTGGGGATGGGTCAGGGGCACTGGGGAGGGAACTGGGATGGGACTTGGATGTTCTAGGAAGGGAGTGGGATGCATCGGGGAGAAGGACTGGCATGCACTGGGAGGGACTGGGGCAGTGGGGAGGGATGGGGATGGGACTGGGGGCAGTGGAGAGGGACTGGGGGCACTGGGGGAATTTGGGCTGGGAGTGGGGACACTGGGGTGGGACTGAGATTTTCGGAGGGGTGAGGGGGACTGGGAGCAGTGGGATGGGACTGGGGGTCATTGGGGAGGGACTGGGATGGGACTGGGAGCACTGGGAAAGGGACTGCAGGGACTGGGATAGGACTGGGAACGGACTGCAAGGGGACTGTGAGAGGACTGGGGAGGGGACTGGAGAGCGTGCCTGGGATGGGCCTGAGAATCTCTGGGGAGGGACTGGGACCACTGGGATGGGACTGCTGTGACTGGGATGGGATGCAGTTGTACTGGGAAGGGACTGGGGAGGGACTGGGAATCACTTAGGAGGGACTGGGATGGGACTAGGCAAACTGGGGAAGGACTGGGTTGCACTGCAAAAGGACACTTGGGAGGGAAAGGAGGTGGTGGGTTGCAGTGGGGGAAGTGGGGAGAGACTGGGATGAGAGTGGGGGCACTGGGGTGGGACTGGGAGGACAGGTGGCACTGGGCTAGGACTGGGGGAACTGGGGAGGGAGCAGGGAGGGACTGCGAGGGGGCTGGGAAGGGAACTGGGATGCACAGGGAAAAGGAGCACAATGAACTGGGGAGGGACTGGGATGGGACTGGGGACACTTCAAGGGAGTTGGATGCACTGGGCTGAGACTAGGGGCACTGGAGCGGGACTGGGGGGAGTAGGGAGGGACTGGGATGGGACTGAGGGCACTGGAGATGGACTGGGGAGAACTGGGCTGGCACTGGGGGCGCTGGAGTGCAACTGGGATTCTCAAGGGAGGGACTGGGGGAAGTGGGATGGGACAGGGGTCATTGGGGAGGGATTGGGGACAGTGGGACTACAGGCACTGGGATGGGACTGAGCTGCGCTGGGTGGGCACAGGGATGGGACTGAGGTCACTGGGGAGGGAACTGGGATGGGACTGGGAGCACTGGGAAAGGGACTGGGAAGGGACTGCAAGAGGACTGTGACAGGACTGGGGAGTGGGCCTGGGATGGGACTGGGATGCACAGGGGGAAAGAACCGGGATGCCCTGGGGAGGGACTGAGGTCACGGGAGGGCTGGGGATGGGTCAGGGGCACTGGGGAGGGAACTGGGATGGGACTTGGATGTTCTAGGGAGGGAGTGGGATGCATCGGGGAAAGGGACTGGCATGCACTGGGAGGGACTGGGGGCAGTGGGGAGGGATGGGGATGGGACTGGGGGCAGTGGAGAGGGACTGGGGGCACTGGGGGGATTTGGGCTGGGAGTGGGGACACTGGGGTGGGACTGAGATTTTCGGGGGGGTGAGGGGGACTGGGAGCAGTGGGATGGGACTGGGGGTCATTGGGGAGGGACTGGGATGGGACTGAGAGCACTGGGAAAGGGACTGCAGGGACTGGGATAGGACTGGGAAGGGACTGCGAGCGGACTGTGAGAGGACTGGGGAGGGGACTGGAGAGCGTGCCTGGGATGGGCCTGAGAATCTCTGGGGAGAGACTGGGACCACTGGGATGGGACTGCTGTGACTGGGATGGGATGCAGTTGTACTGGGAAGGGACTGGGGAGGGACTGGGAATCACTTAGGAGGGACCGGGATGGGACTAGGCAAACTGGGGAAGGACTGGGTTGCACTGCGAGAGCACACTTGGGAGGGAAAGGAGGTGGTGGGTTGCAGTGGGGGAAGTGGGGAGACACTGGGATGAGAGTGGGGGCACTGGGGTGGGACTGGGAGCACTGGTGGCACTGGGCTAGGACTGGGGGAACTGGGGAGGGAGCAGGGAGGGACTGCGAGGGGGCTGGGAAGGGAACTGGGATGGTACTGGAATGGGAATGGGATGCATGGGAGAAAGGAGCGGAATGCACTGGGGAGGGACTGGGAGCAACGGGAAAGCCACTGCGGGGACTGGGATTGGACTGGGAAGGGACTGCAAGAGGACTGTGACAGGACTGGGGAGTGGGCCTGGGATGGGACTGGGATGCACAGGTGTAAAGAACCGGGATGACCTGGGGAGGGACTGAGGTCACGGGAGGGCTGGGGATGGGTCAGGGGCACTGGGGAGGGAACTGGGATGGGACTTGGAAGTTCTAGGGAGGGAGTGGGATGCATCGGGGAAAAGGACTGACATGCACTGGGAGGGACTGGGGCAGTGGGGAGGGATGGGGATGGGAGTGGGGACACTGGAGAGGGACTGGGGGCACTGGGGGGATTTGGGCTGGGAGTGGGGACACTGGGGTGGGACTGAGATTTTCGGGGGGGTGAGGGGGACTGGGAGCACTGGGATGGGACTGGGGGTCATTGGGGAGGGACTGGGGTGGGACTGGGAGCACTGGGAAAGGGACTGCAGGGACTGGGATAGGACTGGGAACGGACTGCGAGGGGACTGTGAGAGGACTGGGGAGGGGACTGGAGAGCGTGCCTGGGATGGGCCTGAGAATCTCTGGGGAAGGACTGGGACCACTGGGATGGGACTGCTGTGACTGGGATGGGATGCAGTTGTACGGGGAAGGGACTGGGGAGGGACTGGGAATCACTTAGGAGGGACCGGGATGGGACTAGGCAAACTGGGGAAGGACTGGATTGCACTGCGAGAGCACACTTGGGAAGGGAAAGGAGGTGGTGGGTTGCAGTGGGGGAAGTGGGGAGAGACTGGGATGAGAGTGGGGGCACTGGGGTGGGACTGGGAGGACAGGTGGCACTGGGCTAGGACTGGGGGAACTGGGGAGGGAGCAGGGAGGGACTGCGAAGTGACTGGGATGGGAATGGGATGCACAGGGAAAAGGAGCACAATGAACTGGGGAGGGACTGGGATGGGACTGGGGACACTTCAAGGGAGTTGGATGCACTGGGCTGAGACTAGGGGCACTGGAGCGGGACTGGGGGGAGTAGGGAGGGACTGGGATGGGACTGAGGGCACTGGAGATGGACTGGGGAAAACTGGGCTGGCACTGGAGGCGCTGGAGTGCAACTGGGATTCTCAAGGGAGGGACTGGGGGAAGTGGGATGGGACAGGGGACATTGGGGAGGGATTGGGGACAGTGGGACTACAGGCACTGGGATGGGACTGAGCTGCGCTGGGTGGGCACAGGGATGGGACTGAGGTCACTGGGGAGGGAACTGGGATGGGACTGGGAGCACTGGGAAAGGGACTGGGAAGGGACTGCAAGAGGACTGTGACAGGACTGGGGAGTGGGCCTGGGATGGGACTGGGATGCACAGGGGGAAAGAACCGGGATGCCCTGGGGAGGGACTGAGGTTACGGGAGGGCTGGGGATGGGTCAGGGGCACTGGGGAGGGAACTGGGATGGGACTTGGATGTTCTAGGGAGGGAGTGGGATGCATTGGGGAAAAGGACTGACATGCACTGGGAGGGACTGGGGCAGTGGGGAGGGATGGGGGAATTGGGGGGATTTGGGCTGGGAGTGGGGACACTGGGGTGGGACTGAGATTTTCGGGGGGCGGGGGGTGGGACTGGGAGCAGTGGGATGGGACTGGGGGTCATTGGGGAGGGACTGGGATGGGACTGGGGGCACTGGGATAGGAGTGAGATGCACTGGGGAGGGACTGGGCCGGGACTGAGGGCACTGGAGAGGCCCAGGGGGCACTTGGGGTACTGGGCTGGGACGGGGATTCTCTGGAGAGGGACTGGAGGCCCTGGGATAGGACTGAGAGGCACTGGGGACACACTGTGGCACCATTGGGATGGGACTGGGATCACTGGGGAGGGAATTGGAATGGGCCTGAGGGCAGTGGGAAGGGACTGGGATGGAACTGGGCAAACTGGGGAAGGACTGGGTTGCACTGCAGAAGGACACTTGGGAAGGAATGGGTGCGCTGGCTTGCACTGAGAGAAGTTGCAAGGGACTGGGATGAGAGTGGGGGCACTGGGGTGGGACTGGGAGCACTGGTGGCACTGGGCTAGGACTGGGGGAACTGGGGAGGGAGCAGGGAGGGACTGCGAAGTGACTGGGATGGGAATGGGATGCACAGGGAAAAGGAGCACAATGAACTGGGGAGGGACTGGGATGGGACTGGGGACACTTCAAGGGAGTTGGATGCACTGGGCTGAGACTAGGGGCACTGGAGCGGGACTGAAGGGAGTAGGGAGGGACTGGGATGGGACTGAGGGCACTGGAGATGGACTGGGGAGAACTGGGCTGGCACTGGGGGCACTGGACTGCAACTGGGATTCTCAGGGGAGGGACTGGGGGAAGTGGGATGGGACAGGGGTCATTGGGAAGGGATTGGGGACAGTGGAACTACAGGCACTGGGATGGGACTGCGATGCACTGGGTGGGCACTGGGATGGGACTGAGGTCACTGGGGAGGGAACTGGGATGGGACTGGGAGCACTGGGAAAGGGACTGCAGGGACTGGGATAGGACTGGGAAGGGACTGCAAGGGGACTGTGAGAGGACTGGGGAGGGGACTGGAGAGCGTGCCTGGGATGGGCCTGAGAATCTCTGGGGAGGGACTGGGACAACTGGGATGGGGCGCAGATGTACTGGGAAGGGACTGGGGAGGGACTGGGATTTGATTGGAAGCACTGGGGAGGGACTAGGCATCATTTAGGAGGGACTGGGATGGGACTGGGGAGGGACTGGGGTCACTGATGATGGCTCTTTAATGCACTTGGGAGGGACTGGGAGCACTGGGATGCAGTGGGGAAGGACTGGAGGTACTTGGATGGGACTGAGAGAACTAGGATGGCACTGAGGGCACTGGGGAGGTACCAGGGGCACTGGGTTGGGACTGGGCTGGACTGGGGGCACTTGGGAGCAAGTGGGATCACTGGGAAGGGAACTGGGATGGGACTGAGGCCACTGGAGAGGGACTGCAATGGGTTTGAGGCAACTTTGGAAGGACTGGGAGCACTGGGGAGGTTCTGGAGGGAACTGCACAGGGAGCTTGGTTGGACTGAGGGTACTAGGGATGGACTGGGATGGGACTGGGGTGTAGTGGGAGCAATTGGCAAGAATTGGAGGCACTGGGGAAGGAACAGGGAGGGGACTGGCTGCACTGGGATGGGGTTTGGAGTACTTGGGAGAAACTGGGAAGGACTCAGGAGGGACTGAGGACAGTGGGGAGGGACTGGGGACAGTAGGAAGGGACTGGAAAGGTGAAATTGAAACAGACTCACCTGAGTCACAGTCTAAGAAGTCCTGCTACAGCTCCTGAGTCGGAACAACAGCCAAGGGGCCTCAGCCCAGTCCCTGGCCCCTCCTCCCCCTCATTGTTAACACCTGGGCCTTCCCCATAGAACAGCTGACTCTACCCAGTACTCCCAGTTCCCTCCAATGGCTTGCAATAGAATTACTAGACTCCCCAGAGTGCACAAAAATACAATCCCAATCCCACAGTAATTTCTACTCAAAACCAACAGTACCTGACCAAAGCATCCAGTCCATATTCTAGACCCCAGCTCTATCCCAGCCCCTCAGTGATTTTAGCTTGAGACCCACAAGCTTTATTGCACTGCCAGCTCTGCTCTCTCAGAAGCAGCTCCAAATCTTGCAGGATCTTCATATTGGCTCCATCTCTGTGACTTTTCAGCTCCAATCTCACACTCCCATTCCCAGTCCCCCAATTACTCCTCCAGCCCCACAAACCCTAGCCCAATTCAAAACTCACAAACCCAGCACTAGACTAATTTAACCTCTCCTAGCCCAGTACATGTTCCTGCCCATCAATCACTAGTCCACAGCCGCACAGGCTTTTAAACAACGGTGCCAGTCCCTATCCGAGCTCCAGACACTCTCCCAGCTCCAGAGATGCAATCCTAGCACTATACTGACTTCAGCCCCAGCCTCCCTGTCCGCATTCCCAATTTACAATCCCAATTCCAACCACACAGGGATTTTAGCAACGGTGCCACAGGCCCTATCTCACAGTGATTGCTCTGATTACTGCCCAAGTGTTACAGTCCCAAGCCCAAACCCTGTCCCTACCCCAGCCCCTCAGTGATTTCAGTTCAAGACCCACAAGCTTTATTGCACTGCCAGCTCTGCTCTCTCAGCAGTAGCTCTGCATCTTGCCAGCACCGCCACGGGAAGCTGCTCCAGGTTCTCACTGTAGGATCTTCAGCTTGGCTCCAGCTCTGTGACTTTCCAGCTCCACCCTCACACTCCCAAACCCAGTCCCCCAGGTGCTCCTCCAGCCCCAAAATTCCTATCCCAATTCCAAAATCACAAGCCCAGCCCTATACGAATTTCAGCTCTACCCGCCCAGTCCACATTCCCAATTTACAATCCCATTTCCAGCTGCATAGAGATTTCAGCAACGGTGCCACAGGCCCTATCACCTCCCCACACGGATGCCTGCCCAAGTGTTACAGTCCCAAGCCCAAACCCTGTCCCTACCCCAGCCCCTCAGTGATTTCAGCTCGAGACCCACAAGCTTTATTGCACTGCCAGCTCTGCTCTCTCAGCAGTAGCTCTGCATCTTGCCAGCGCCGCCACGGGAAGCTGCTCCAGGTTCTCACTGCAGGATCTTCAGCTTGGCTCCAGCTCTGCGACTTTCCAGCTCCACCCTCACACTCCCAAACCCAGTCCCCCAGGTGCTCCTCCAGCCCCAAAATTCCTATCCCAATACCAAAGACACAAGCACAGCACTAGACTGATTTCAGCTCTCCCACCCAATCCACGTTCCCACCCATCAATCCCTATATCACACACACAGCCATTGCAGCGACGGTGCCACAGGCCCTATCTCACAATGATTGCTCTGATTACTGCCCCAAGTGTTACAGTCCCAAGCCCACACCCTGTCCCTACCCCAGCCCCTCAGTGATTTCAGCTCGAGACCCACAAGCTTTATTGCACTGCCAGCTCTGCTCTCTCAGCAGTAGCTCTGCATCTTGCCAGCGCTGCCTCAGGAAGCTGCTCCAGGTTCTCACTGCAGGATCTTCAGCTTGGCTCCAGCTCTGTGACTTTCCAGCTCCACCCTCACACTCCCAGTCCTAGTCCCCCAGGTGCTCCTCCAGCTCCACAAACCCGATCCCAATTCAAAAATCACAAGCCCAGCACTATACTGACTTCAGCTCTACCCACCCAATCCACGTTCCCGCCCATTAATCCCTATTCCACAGCCCCTCAGGGATTTCAGCGAACGTGCCACAGGCCCTATCTGAGCTCCAGACACCCTCCCAGCTCCACAGATGCAATCCAACCACTATGCTGATTTCAGCCCCAGCCTCTCAGTCCACATTCCCAATTATAATCCCAATTCCACAGCCACACAGAGATTTCAGCAACAGTGCCACAGGCCCTATCTCCTCCCAACACGGATTCCTGCCCAAGTGTTACTGTCCCAAGCCCAAACCCTGTCCCTACCCCAGCCCCTCAGTGATTTCAGCTCGAGACCCACAAGCTTTATTGCACTGCCAGCTCTGCTCTCTCAGCAGTAGCTCTGCATCTTGCCAGCGCCGCCTCAGGAAGCTGCTCCAGGTTCTCACTGCAGGATCTTCAGCTTGGCTCCAGCTCTGTGACTTTCCAGCTCCACCCTCACACTCCCAAACCCAGTCCCCCAGGTGCTCCTCCAGCCCCAAAATTCCTATCCCAATTCCAAAATCACAAGCCCAGCCCTATACAAATTTCAGCTCTACCCGCCCAGTCCACATTCCCAATTTACAATCCCATTTCCAGCTGCATAGAGATTTCAGCAACGGTGCCACAGGCCCTATCACCTCCCCACACGGATTCCTGCCCAAGTGTTACAGTCCCAAGCCCAAACCCTGTCCCTACCCCAGCCCCTCAGTGATTTCAGCTCGAGACCCACAAGCTTTATTGCACTGCCAGCTCTGCTCTCTCAGCAGTAGCTCTGCATCTTGCCAGCGCCGCCACAGGAAGCTGCTCCAGGTTCTCACTGCAGGATCTTCAGCTTGGCTCCAGCTCTGTGACTTTCCAGCTCCCACCTCACACTCCCAGTCCTAGTCCCCCAGGTGCTCCTCCAACCCCAAAATTCCTATCCCAATACCAAAGACCCAAGCACAGCACTAGACTGATTTCAGCTCTCCCACCCAATCCACGTTCCCACCCATCAATCCCTATATCAGACACACAGCCATTGCAGCGACGGTGCCACAGGCCCTATCTCACAATGATTGCTCTGATTACTGCCCCAAGTGTTACAGTCCCAAGCCCAAACCCTGTCCCTACCCCAGCCCCTCAGTGATTTCAGCTCGAGACCCACAAGCTTTATTGCACTGCCAGCTCTGCTCTCTCAGCAGTAGCTCTGCATCTTGCCAGCGCCGCCTCAGGAAGCTGCTCCAGGTTCTCACTGCAGGATCTTCAGCTTGGCTCCAGCTCTGTGACTTTCCAGCTCCACCCTCACACTCCCAAACCCAGTCCCCCAGGTGCTCCTCCAGCTCCACAAACCCGATCCCAATTCAAAAATCACAAGCCCAGCACTATACTGACTTCAGCTCTACCCACCCAATCCACGTTCCCGCCCATTAATCCCTATTCCACAGCCCCTCAGGGATTTCAGCGAACGTGCCACAGGCCCTATCTGAGCTCCAGACACCCTCCCAGCTCCACAGATGCAATCCAACCACTATGCTGATTTCAGCCCCAGCCTCTCAGTCCACATTCCCAATTATAATCCCAATTCCACAGCCACACAGAGATTTCAGCAACAGTGCCACAGGCCCTATCTCCTCCCAACACGGATTCCTGCCCAAGTGTTACAGTCCCAAGCCCAAACCCTGTCCCTACCCCAGCCCCTCAGTGATTTCAGCTCGAGACCCACAAGCTTTATTGCACTGCCAGCTCTGCTCTCTCAGCAGTAGCTCTGCATCTTGCCAGCGCCGCCACGGGAAGCTGCTCCAGGTTCTCACTGCAGGATCTTCAGCTTGGCTCCAGCTCTGCGACTTTCCAGCTCCACCCTCACACTCCCAAACCCAGTCCCCCAGGTGCTCCTCCAGCCCCAAAATTCCTATCCCAATACCAAAGACACAAGCACAGCACTAGACTGATTTCAGCTCTCCCACCCAATCCACGTTCCCACCCATCAATCCCTATATCACACACACAGCCATTGCAGCGACGGTGCCACAGGCCCTATCTCACAATGATTGCTCTGATTACTGCCCCAAGTGTTACAGTCCCAAGCCCACACCCTGTCCCTACCCCAGCCCCTCAGTGATTTCAGCTCGAGACCCACAAGCTTTATTGCACTGCCAGCTCTGCTCTCTCAGCAGTAGCTCTGCATCTTGCCAGCGCTGCCTCAGGAAGCTGCTCCAGGTTCTCACTGCAGGATCTTCAGCTTGGCTCCAGCTCTGTGACTTTCCAGCTCCACCCTCACACTCCCAGTCCTAGTCCCCCAGGTGCTCCTCCAGCTCCACAAACCCGATCCCAATTCAAAAATCACAAGCCCAGCACTATACTGACTTCAGCTCTACCCACCCAATCCACGTTCCCGCCCATTAATCCCTATTCCACAGCCCCTCAGGGATTTCAGCGAACGTGCCACAGGCCCTATCTGAGCTCCAGACACCCTCCCAGCTCCACAGATGCAATCCAACCACTATGCTGATTTCAGCCCCAGCCTCTCAGTCCACATTCCCAATTATAATCCCAATTCCACAGCCACACAGAGATTTCAGCAACAGTGCCACAGGCCCTATCTCCTCCCAACACGGATTCCTGCCCAAGTGTTACTGTCCCAAGCCCAAACCCTGTCCCTACCCCAGCCCCTCAGTGATTTCAGCTCGAGACCCACAAGCTTTATTGCACTGCCAGCTCTGCTCTCTCAGCAGTAGCTCTGCATCTTGCCAGCGCCGCCTCAGGAAGCTGCTCCAGGTTCTCACTGCAGGATCTTCAGCTTGGCTCCAGCTCTGTGACTTTCCAGCTCCACCCTCACACTCCCAAACCCAGTCCCCCAGGTGCTCCTCCAGCCCCAAAATTCCTATCCCAATTCCAAAATCACAAGCCCAGCCCTATACAAATTTCAGCTCTACCCGCCCAGTCCACATTCCCAATTTACAATCCCATTTCCAGCTGCATAGAGATTTCAGCAACGGTGCCACAGGCCCTATCACCTCCCCACACGGATTCCTGCCCAAGTGTTACAGTCCCAAGCCCAAACCCTGTCCCTACCCCAGCCCCTCAGTGATTTCAGCTCGAGACCCACAAGCTTTATTGCACTGCCAGCTCTGCTCTCTCAGCAGTAGCTCTGCATCTTGCCAGCGCCGCCACAGGAAGCTGCTCCAGGTTCTCACTGCAGGATCTTCAGCTTGGCTCCAGCTCTGTGACTTTCCAGCTCCCACCTCACACTCCCAGTCCTAGTCCCCCAGGTGCTCCTCCAACCCCAAAATTCCTATCCCAATACCAAAGACCCAAGCACAGCACTAGACTGATTTCAGCTCTCCCACCCAATCCACGTTCCCACCCATCAATCCCTATATCAGACACACAGCCATTGCAGCGACGGTGCCACAGGCCCTATCTCACAATGATTGCTCTGATTACTGCCCCAAGTGTTACAGTCCCAAGCCCAAACCCTGTCCCTACCCCAGCCCCTCAGTGATTTCAGCTCGAGACCCACAAGCTTTATTGCACTGCCAGCTCTGCTCTCTCAGCAGTAGCTCTGCATCTTGCCAGCGCCGCCTCAGGAAGCTGCTCCAGGTTCTCACTGCAGGATCTTCAGCTTGGCTCCAGCTCTGTGACTTTCCAGCTCCACCCTCACACTCCCAAACCCAGTCCCCCAGGTGCTCCTCCAGCTCCACAAACCCGATCCCAATTCAAAAATCACAAGCCCAGCACTATACTGACTTCAGCTCTACCCACCCAATCCACGTTCCCGCCCATTAATCCCTATTCCACAGCCCCTCAGGGATTTCAGCGAACGTGCCACAGGCCCTATCTGAGCTCCAGACACCCTCCCAGCTCCACAGATGCAATCCAACCACTATGCTGATTTCAGCCCCAGCCTCTCAGTCCACATTCCCAATTATAATCCCAATTCCACAGCCACACAGAGATTTCAGCAACAGTGCCACAGGCCCTATCTCCTCCCAACACGGATTCCTGCCCAAGTGTTACAGTCCCAAGCCCAAACCCTGTCCCTACCCCAGCCCCTCAGTGATTTCAGCTCGAGACCCACAAGCTTTATTGCACTGCCAGCTCTGCTCTCTCAGCAGTAGCTCTGCATCTTGCCAGCGCCGCCACGGGAAGCTGCTCCAGGTTCTCACTGCAGGATCTTCAGCTTGGCTCCAGCTCTGCGACTTTCCAGCTCCACCCTCACACTCCCAAACCCAGTCCCCCAGGTGCTCCTCCAGCCCCAAAATTCCTATCCCAATACCAAAGACACAAGCACAGCACTAGACTGATTTCAGCTCTCCCACCCAATCCACGTTCCCACCCATCAATCCCTATATCACACACACAGCCATTGCAGCGACGGTGCCACAGGCCCTATCTCACAATGATTGCTCTGATTACTGCCCCAAGTGTTACAGTCCCAAGCCCACACCCTGTCCCTACCCCAGCCCCTCAGTGATTTCAGCTCGAGACCCACAAGCTTTATTGCACTGCCAGCTCTGCTCTCTCAGCAGTAGCTCTGCATCTTGCCAGCGCTGCCTCAGGAAGCTGCTCCAGGTTCTCACTGCAGGATCTTCAGCTTGGCTCCAGCTCTGTGACTTTCCAGCTCCACCCTCACACTCCCAGTCCTAGTCCCCCAGGTGCTCCTCCAGCTCCACAAACCCGATCCCAATTCAAAAATCACAAGCCCAGCACTATACTGACTTCAGCTCTACCCACCCAATCCACGTTCCCGCCCATTAATCCCTATTCCACAGCCCCTCAGGGATTTCAGCGAACGTGCCACAGGCCCTATCTGAGCTCCAGACACCCTCCCAGCTCCACAGATGCAATCCAACCACTATGCTGATTTCAGCCCCAGCCTCTCAGTCCACATTCCCAATTATAATCCCAATTCCACAGCCACACAGAGATTTCAGCAACAGTGCCACAGGCCCTATCTCCTCCCAACACGGATTCCTGCCCAAGTGTTACAGTCCCAAGCCCAAACCCTGTCCCTACCCCAGCCCCTCAGTGATTTCAGCTCGAGACCCACAAGCTTTATTGCACTGCCAGCTCTGCTCTCTCAGCAGTAGCTCTGCATCTTGCCAGCGCCGCCTCAGGAAGCTGCTCCAGGTTCTCACTGCAGGATCTTCAGCTTGGCTCCAGCTCTGTGACTTTCCAGCTCCACCCTCACACTCCCAAACCCAGTCCCCCAGGTGCTCCTCCAGCCCCAAAATTCCTATCCCAATTCCAAAATCACAAGCCCAGCCCTATACAAATTTCAGCTCTACCCGCCCAATCCACGTTCCCACCCATCAATCCCTATATCAGACACACAGCCACTGCAGCAACGGTGCCACAGGCCCTATCTCACAATGATTGCTCTGATTACTGCCCCAAGTGTTACAGTCCCAAGCCCAAACCCTGTCCCTACCCCAGCCCCTCAGTGATTTCAGCTCGAGACCCACAAGCTTTATTGCACTGCCAGCTCTGCTCTCTCAGCAGTAGCTCTGCATCTTGCCAGCGCCGCCACGGGAAGCTGCTCCAGGTTCTCACTGCAGGATCTTCAGCTTGGCTCCAGCTCTGTGACTTTCCAGCTCCACCCTCACACTCCCAAACCCAGTCCCCCAGGTGCTCCTCCAGCCCCAAAATTCCTATCCCAATACCAAAGACACAAGCACAGCACTAGACTGATTTCAGCTCTCCCACCCAATCCACGTTCCCACCCATCAATCCCTATATCACACACACAGCCATTGCAGCGACGGTGCCACAGGCCCTATCTCACAATGATTGCTCTGATTACTGCCCCAAGTGTTACAGTCCCAAGCCCACACCCTGTCCCTACCCCAGCCCCTCAGTGATTTCAGCTCGAGACCCACAAGCTTTATTGCACTGCCAGCTCTGCTCTCTCAGCAGTAGCTCTGCATCTTGCCAGCGCTGCCTCAGGAAGCTGCTCCAGGTTCTCACTGCAGGATCTTCAGCTTGGCTCCAGCTCTGTGACTTTCCAGCTCCACCCTCACACTCCCAGTCCTAGTCCCCCAGGTGCTCCTCCAGCTCCACAAACCCGATCCCAATTCAAAAATCACAAGCCCAGCACTATACTGACTTCAGCTCTACCCACCCAATCCACGTTCCCGCCCATTAATCCCTATTCCACAGCCCCTCAGGGATTTCAGCGAACGTGCCACAGGCCCTATCTGAGCTCCAGACACCCTCCCAGCTCCACAGATGCAATCCAACCACTATGCTGATTTCAGCCCCAGCCTCTCAGTCCACATTCCCAATTATAATCCCAATTCCACAGCCACACAGAGATTTCAGCAACAGTGCCACAGGCCCTATCTCCTCCCAACACGGATTCCTGCCCAAGTGTTACTGTCCCAAGCCCAAACCCTGTCCCTACCCCAGCCCCTCAGTGATTTCAGCTCGAGACCCACAAGCTTTATTGCACTGCCAGCTCTGCTCTCTCAGCAGTAGCTCTGCATCTTGCCAGCGCCGCCTCAGGAAGCTGCTCCAGGTTCTCACTGCAGGATCTTCAGCTTGGCTCCAGCTCTGTGACTTTCCAGCTCCACCCTCACACTCCCAAACCCAGTCCCCCAGGTGCTCCTCCAGCCCCAAAATTCCTATCCCAATTCCAAAATCACAAGCCCAGCCCTATACAAATTTCAGCTCTACCCGCCCAGTCCACATTCCCAATTTACAATCCCATTTCCAGCTGCATAGAGATTTCAGCAACGGTGCCACAGGCCCTATCACCTCCCCACACGGATTCCTGCCCAAGTGTTACAGTCCCAAGCCCAAACCCTGTCCCTACCCCAGCCCCTCAGTGATTTCAGCTCGAGACCCACAAGCTTTATTGCACTGCCAGCTCTGCTCTCTCAGCAGTAGCTCTGCATCTTGCCAGCGCCGCCTCAGGAAGCTGCTCCAGGTTCTCACTGCAGGATCTTCAGCTTGGCTCCAGCTCTGTGACTTTCCAGCTCCACCCTCACACTCCCAAACCCAGTCCCCCAGGTGCTCCTCCAACCCCACAAACCCGATCCCAACTCCAAAGGCCAGATCTTTGCCCTAGACTGATTTCAGCTCTTCCCCCCCAGTCCATGTTCCTGCCCATCAATCCCTATTCCACAGACACACAGATGTTTGTGCGACGGTGCCAGTCCCTGTCTCAATCCTACAGTGATTTCTACTGCAGTGCCACAGTCCCTATCCCTGCTCAACAGTCCCTTTCCGAGCACCACTCTCCCTATCCCATACCCAGACCCACAACCTTTATTTCTCTGCCAGCTCTGCTGTCAGCTCCCGGTAAAGCTGCTGCACGTTCCAATCCTAGCATCTTTCTTTTTTTAAAGGTCTGAGTTTTCCACCCCAGCTCTCAAGCCCACATTCCAGGCCAGGCCTGACTATTTTTATCCCAGCTCCATCCCTGCAGTACTTATGCCAGGTCCATGCTCCCTAATCCAGCCCCACCCTTGTTCTGCCCACAGTCCTACCGTCTTTATGTCTCCACCAGCTCTGCTGCCTGAGCTCCACGTTCTCAGCTTTCTGCTGCCTCTGCCTAAATCTGCTCCTGGGTATCTCTGCAGGCCCGGGCTGTTGACAAGGTCACAAATCAGTCTTTGTCGTTCACTTAAATATCTCTAGGAGCTGTCCCACCCATCCCAACGGGAACAGCAACAAAACAATAGAATAAACAATCAAGTAGTCAAAGATGAAAATAAAAGTAAAATAAAATTATAATAGAATGAAACATCTTTTATTACTTTTCTTTGTAACAATACTTTCAATACCAGCCCCACTGAGAGGCTGCATCCTAGTCCTTCTGGTTCGGGGGAGCACCCCTGAGCATGGGCTGCTCCCCCACTGAGCACTGACCAAAGCTGGCCGGCACAGCTGCCCGGGACACCGCCTGCCCAACGCCCTGCCTCGGCAGCTGTGGGGGACCGACCCCGGCTCCCCCTGGATCGGCAGCCGAGGGGGTGCTGCCTCATGGCTCCCCACCGCTCCCTGGAGCGGCAGCCGCGAGGGTCCCACCCTGGCTCACCGCCGCTCCTCGGCCCGGCGGCCGCGCCGATCCCGGGCCGGCTCCCGCCGCTCCAGCGCCGCCCCCAGCCCCGCCGCCGAACTGCCCCCAGCGCCCCCCGCCCACGCCGTTTATAGCCCGCGGCCCGCACGGCCCCGCCCCCCTCGTGCCAGCCCAGCCAATCCCAGCGTCCGGCAGCGTCCGGCCCCGCCAATCCCCGCCTGCCCGTTCCCGCCCTGCCCGTCCCCAAGAACCCCGCTGTCCCCTCAGGCCCCGCTCCCAGGGGCTGCTCCGCTTCCGCCCGCTGCCCGCCTCCCTCCCCTTCTCCCGGGAGAACTCCGGGACGGGACGGGACCGCGGACCTCCCACCCGCCCTTTCAACAGCGCCTGCGGGCACCGCGGCAGCGCAGGCGCGGCTCCGCCGGATCCCGAAGCAAAGGCGCCGAGACCGGCGCCTGAGGGGAACGCGGGGGACGAGGTGGAGAGGGGGGCGGCTCCGCGCCGCGGCTGAGCGAGCAGAGCTTGCCCGACCGCGGCCCCGTTGAAAGGGCCGCTGCCGCTCCCGCCCCCTCCCCGCCTCCCGGAAGAACTCCCAGACGGGACGTGAGCGCGGAGCTGTGCCACCCGCCCTCCCTGGTCCCAACAGGGCCTGTCGGGGGCTGCGGCAGCGCAGGCGCGGCTCCGAAAGCAAAGGCGCCGGCACCTACAGCGCCTGAGGGGAACGTGGGGAAGGGGGGCGGCGCCGCGCCGCGGCTGAGCGGGCACAGCTTACGGGACCGCGGCCCCATTGAAAGGGCAGGCTACGATTGGACGGAGCGGAGAAAAGCGGGCTGGGAGTGGCGGGCCGGGATCGGACCTGCACGTCGGGAGCGGCAGCCGCGGGAGTCCCGCCCCAGCTCACCGCCGATCTCGTCCCGGCTCCCGCCGCTCCAGCGCCGCTTCCACCTCCGCCGCCGAACTGCCCCCCCCCCGCTTCCCCCTCCGCTATTTATAGCCCGCGGCCCGCACGGCCCCGCCCCCCTCGTGCCAGCCCAGCCAATCCCCGCCCGCCCGTTCCCGAGAACCCCGCTGGTCCCGCAGGCCCCGCTCCCGGAGCCCCTCCCGCCCGCTCCCCGCCTCCCTCTCCTTCTCCTGGGAGAGCTCCCGGACGGGACGTGACCGCGGAGCTCCCACCGCCCTTCCGTGGTCCCAGCAGCGCCTGAGGGGAACGGGGGGACGGTGCCGCTCGGAGGGGCCGCGCCGCGGCTGAGCGGGCAGAGCTTGGGGGACCGCTGCCGGATTGAAAAGGCGGGCTGTGATTGGACGGCGCCGAGAAAGGCGGCCCGGGATTGGCGGGCCAGACTCTGCCTCGGGCCCGGATTGGCGGGGCTTGGAGCCGGCGGGGTGGCGGGAGGTGCTCGGGTGGTCAGGAGGAGGGACTAGGGCCGTGTCGGAGGCGCCCTTCCCGCGGGTCCGTGGCCGTCCCGGGTCCCGCTCCCGGGACCCCGTCCCCTGCCCCGCCCCTTGGTCGGGCTGCACCCCCGGGGTCCCGGCCCCAAGGCCCCTGCAGAGCCCCTCGGGGAGCCCCCCACCGGCACACGGGGCGGTTCCGGATCGCGAAGGCGGACTGTGCGGCATGGGGGACCGTGGAGCAGCGGCGACGTGGTGGGCCGGGAGTCGGCGGCGGGGAGCGGGGAGGACGCAGAGCGGCAGTGCGCCTCTGACCGCCTCTCCCCACGCAGCAGTTCTGCTTCTACGGGGACTTAGACTGCCCCGACTGGGTGCTGGCTGAGATCAGCTCCCTGGCCGAAATCTTTTAAGTGCCCGCCCCCACCCCCATCCCCCTGCCTGCCCCAGGCCCGCTGCCCACCCTCCTTCTCCTGCGCAGTCCCCGCTGCTGCTGAAGTTCAGCGCTATTTCAGTACTTGTTCTACTTGTGTTTCTGAAAAAAAGCTAGAATCAGGATAGCCAAAGCAACATAGAAAGTCTATTCCATCTTCAGCTACATTACAGGGCAAAGGAAATAAGTGATCCTACCCATCAGTGGAACAGGGAAAGAATGAAGATTAAGTCTGTGAGCTATAGAAGAGAAAAATCACACTGTAACAACTTAGAAGATTGCTCCAAGACCACAGTCACAGGAAAAGGGAAGAGAGCCAGGGGCAGAAACTGTAAGGCCAAAAAGATGATGGACACATCTGTGCATCAATCAGGTTCAGAGGTCACTGCATGCCCCAAGCCTAACGAGTTCTCTGGTTTATGTGTGTTATACACCTATTAATTACTTGAATAGAAAATTTACAATTGAACTTTCACAAAGGTTACAGAGTGATATCCCTGCACTGACCATTGCAGCTGAGCTTCTGCTACAGATTCTGACACGTCAGGTGACTGAATGTTTGCTTGTTTTCTAGGCTCTCCTTACAGTCCATCCAGGACATGAAATATAGAGGGGATTTCTTGAGAGGCAGCTTTTAGACCTCATTCCCTTACCTTCGTGGTCAATGCCATCAGCGTCACTCTCCCTCTCTTCTTGCTCTTCATCGAGAGTTCCTCATGTTAGTATTAGCTCAGAGGGACCCATTGCAGAAGCATCAGGTCCTTGAAGGGAACAGAAACGGCTGTACACAAACCAGCTTGCTAAAGGTAAGGGAGCGTGTGCACTGACAACTTCTGTCTGCACAGAAACCCAGCAATGAACACCTGCTCTAAGGGGACAGAAAGCTGCTTGTGGATCCCAGACACAGGACAGACTCCATCAGCACCTACTCGCCTCATCTAAGGAACAGTGCAGCCAACAGCAGAGCTTTCTCATATTCTGATCTGACTGTTTCGCCTTTTCTAAAGTATTTCATTATTTCTAGTAGGTCCACTGCTTTAGCTACACAGTGGGGTTTCTTCCAAACCTGTGACTGACACAGGACGAGCTGAGTGTGACCAATCCCACAGGAACTAAAGCCCTGCTCCTCTAACATGGAGCTGCTTTCACATTTCTGCTGTGAGGACAAAGAAGCACTGTACTACTTCACAAGGCAAACTCTTCAGAAAACTTCTGCAGTAAACTTTATCTTCCTGGGGAGGTACCTGCCAGTGTGCTGCCCTGCACACACACGCTGCCCATGTCCTTCCACAAGTGTTCCAGCTGCTCTCTCTTTTGTTTATTTTGAGCTTTCTCCCGTAGACAAAGATTTACATGTGGATTCTGAGAACATTTAAAACATCAGGAGAAGAGAAACCTCACCCAAACCCAGCAGCCTGTCCCCCAGTCAGAGAGCAGAAGTCACTACGCAGGTCTTACATTTCAACTCAGGTTACACAGAACTTCTGACTAAGCATGGAAAGCAACCTCCAGTCAGGTGGGATTCTAGGACGTTTTCAGCAGCGCCGGGAAGCCAAACTCTGTGTAGCTGTGCCTGCAGAGAACTGTCCTTTGGACAGCCAGAACTCAAGGTGAGCAGAGCTACTGATTTTGGCACTGCAATTCAGTCTTTCTTACTAAGTCAAACTAGTACTCTTCACTGGTGCAGGAAGATACAGGGATAGTCTCAACAAATCCCTTTGGAAATTTATTTTTAAGAACTCTCTGTCCATCTGAATGGAAGACACAATCTTATTTCCCAATCATTTTCACACAATTAGCTCAAATACTAGCACTAAACCAGTGAGCAACATCTGTTTTACAAAATCTTTAGTTTTGTAAAGATATGCTCCACCACATCTAGGAAAAAAAAGGCAAATGGTGGACTCCTTCAGGACAGGAGTTTTCCCACAGTGAGTACGACTAGTAAATGAAATGTTAGACCCTCTCAACATAAAGGCAATTGTGTGCACAAAAGTGACCCAAGATACACTGTTCAGGTGTAAAACAGCTAAAAACACTTACCAGTGTTTTTCTCAGGCGCTCGTATTCTGGCCGATACTCTCTGAAAAGGTGAATAAAGGGAGTGCATTCAGTCTGAAAAACACATGATTTGTATTGCATAAGGATCATCCTGGAGGCTTCTTTTTACTCACAAAAAAAAGTTTTCTCTAGGCTTTCATGTTTGAGAGACATTTCAGAAAGACAGTACTTTTTTCCCCAGATTTGGATTCTGAAACCAATGGATGCAAAATCAATGAACATACTTCATTAAAACAGCAACAATTCAAAACTTGGTATGGAACTACAAGAAAAAAATTACTTCACCGACTTGCTGGCACAGATAGCTTTTACTTTTTCACGGAACAGCACAAAAATTCATCTCTGAATAGTTCCTTTTTACTGCTGCTTTTTATGCTGATACTGGACACCCTAAGCTACCTTGGCTATGGCAACTGTACACTCCTTCAAATCAAAGGAGCAGACTCATGAATCAGGACCTTCAGGAAGTGGTCACTGGGTCGCGGACCAGAAGTTATCCCCTTACCTCTCCTATTCATCTACAGCTTTAGAAAGCTGGGTAAAAATCTCCCCCAGTCCTGTGCCAAACACTGCAGAAACACCAACCACCTGGAAAAGAGAACACACCAGAACTAGAGAGTAACTGAGCCAGATTTTTAATACAGAAAAAAACCAAAATAAAAACAAACAAACAAACAATCCCCCACAACGACAACAAAAAAAATCAACACCACCGAAAAACCCAACAACAACAAACTACTAATCTAAACCTAACAACACCCATTTAATCAGCACAGTGGCCTAAGAGTGGGCAGTAACACTTCTGCTTCTGTCCAGCCCGCTTTCAAACTCTTCCTCCACTTGCTGTTCATGTTTGTTACTTCTGCTTTTTGGTTGTCGGTGATTTTGTGTTTGGTGAGTTGTTGGGGCATTTTGGGGGGCGTTTCTTTGGGGAAGGAGGTTTGTTTGGTATTTTGTAACACTGTAGGGCAATTCAAAAGAAAGGTCAAGTCTTTCTGCTGTTTACTTGTTTATTGTTAATAACCCAAGTTCTCATTCTGCATCTAGGGTTATACGTGGTTAGCAAGTATCAGTGTACTAGAATTAAAGTGCAAAAGAGACAACAAGAACTGACCTTTTGGCTCTGAAATAGTCTAATAGTCTAACTTTTTATTTAGCCAAAGCACATTTAAAAGGTCCCCAGAACAGCAAGAGAGGGAGAATTTAATCAGTTGCTATGACAATACATTCAAAATGCACATCTACTTTCTAATTTCAACTTGTCTCTCATTACACTTCTGGCCATTTGTTCTGCTTGTATTAAATCAATTCTCTAAAAATACCTTGAATTAAGACTATTACCAGCCAGAATCCTACACCCTCTAACGAAAATTCTCCCTCTTTTTCATAGGCAAGACAGTCTCAACTACTGACTTCCAAATGGAAGACCTTTCCCAACACAGCCTTGCATTTGATCATTAATACAGTAAATATGCAGACAGCTCTCCAAAGGATTTTAAGCATTAAGGCCAGGCGCTGTGCCAATATATATAAATATTTATACTTTCCCTGCACTTCAGTACAAGCTGCCTTTTACTCCGTAATCCTCCTCATATGACCTGCTCTCCATCCAGTGCTCCAACAGTCCTGACAGGCAGATAAACATGACCTGATCAGCAAATAAGGAACAGGAAGTATGTTAGTTCTGTATATGGGACCACTACAATCCCTTTTGAAATTCTGTATATTGTTCCACATAGGACACTCACAATAGTTTTGGTTTGGCTCTGTTATCATTATCTACATGAATGGAATCATTTCGTTCCTGTAATATCCACACAGCCGAGAAGGCTTGCTTTTTCTTTAGTAAAAGCTGATGACAAACACAATCAGCTAAAACCTTTAGCACAGACTATGGGATCATTAACAGCCTCCAGTGTATACTGTTGTCAGAGAAACAATTAATTTGTCCTCTCAAAACCTGGTTGAGTGGAATAACAATCTTCTTCTTGCACAAGCAAATATAAAGGGTTTTTTTGTTCATTTATTTGCTTTGGAGATTCTTTCCCTTCTTCCTATGCAGTACATTGCCCAACTGTACTTGACACTTTCAGAACAAGGAAAATTACCTCAGGTGGGAAATGCTGCAGCAAAGAACACTGCCTCTTACCAGCCTATCTGAGCTTTCATCTTGTGATTAATCACAGTTCAATATTAAATTATTCAGGCTGCCATTCAGTGTGACAAGCTGCAGTGTAACAAGCTGCAGCGTGACCTCAACACAGGTCATCAACAGATTACAGTTCCAAAGGGCAGTGCAAAGCCCCTTTACAGAAGGACAGAATGGTGGGGGTTGGACAATACCTCTGGAGATCATCTAGTCCAGTCTCTCCTGCTCAAAAAGCGGGATTAGGCAGAAGAGGTTGCTCACAACTTTGCCTGAGCAAAAGTGTTTTAAGCATCTCCAGGGATGGAGACTCCACAATTTCTCTGGACCAGTCCAGAGGAGAACTTCTTAAGTTATTGTTTTCAGTGGGAAGGTAGGGACAGAAACAAGCGATCCCAAAACTTCAAACTCATCCCCACAGCGGTCCAGAGCAGCTCGAGACCAGGCTCCTGCCTTCCCAGGGCCAGGCTCTTCTCTCTGCCAGGCACCCACCAGCCGGGCACTGCCCTGCCCGGCGGCCCCGAGCGCTTCAGGCGCCGGCCCGGCCAACGCCTCGCTCTGCGCGGGCGCCGCTTCCAAAATCACTACCCAAGAGACACAGCAATCAAAGCAGAGGGACTGCACTCCCAGCTTTTCTTACCTGCAGGCACACACAGCACAGCACGTTGGACATAAAAGCCACAGGGTTAGTCCTGCCAGAGGCGTCCGGCACACCCACGGCGACCGAAGGAAAACAGGGAGCCTGGGAACACGGAGTAAAAGACACCTTAATTAGGACTACACTGAGCACTAGCCAGGTCATTCCCACAGACAGCTTCACCGTCCAGTCACACAAAAAGCACTGACCTACCAGGGCCCCAGTTAGGATGGCTCCTGACGCTGACACCTCCCTTTGCCCCGGGGGATCAAGAAGAACATCCCTGGGAAGAAGTCACCCCCAACAACAAAAAGGCAAAATTAGTGAAGCACGGGGTCCTCTTCTGACTAGATTGCCACCAGCATTCAATAGCAAATGCCACGACTATTCTGTTACAGACGAGAAAACCCTGTTCTCCCAAACAAACAGCGAGGAGATTTATGGGCACGCCTGGAAATTTCCTGGGAGGAACTTTTTGTAACTAAGGAGCAGGTGCTGTCTTGAGTTGAAGGCGTCAATTTGACAGACACTTAGCACAGCAAACTCTTCAGCAGAGCAATTAATTGCTGCCTATTTGAACAGCAGGGGAGAGAAAATGACAGTCGAAGGGAAGACAAGAAAAGCAGAACTGCAATCAGCAGCCTTTTCTTCCATCTCTCCCGAGAAGGTCTAGTTTGTCTGTTCTAATAATTCTATGCCCTTTTCTACAGGAAACTTAGACCAAGGCTGAAAAAACAACTAGAAAACACGGAGAGAAGCTTTTTAGAATTTCACGTGATTTTCCCAAACCGATCCCAGAAAAGCAGAACTCGGTAGAATGTACTCACCTCGAGGCCTTTGGTCTTTTTTTCCATAAGCTTCGTCACCTGATTGAAAAAGCAGAGTAGACTCGGTATTTAGGCTCACAACAGGAAAACTTCCCCTTCGTTTCCTCAAAGAAACTACATTAATCTGCACAGCTGCAGGCGCGTCTCCAGCTGTTAAAGCCTTTCAGCTTTTCAGAGGGTGAGAATGCCCTGCTAGGGAAGGCTGAAAAATGCTCGGAGCCTGCACAGGTCAAAGAGCCCCTCGATTTTGTCTGTGTTCCAGTCCCTGGCTAAAGAAAGGGCAGAACAAGCGCAGCTGTTGCTTGCCTTTTCCCTCAGAGGTTTTGCCAGGCGCCGGGCCAGCCCGGGCGCTCCGGGGGAAGGCCGGCAGCGCCCAAACCCCGCCGCTTTCCCGGGGGCGTCGCTTGCGAGAGCGCCCCCGAGCGCCGGGCCCCGCCTCACAGTCGCCGCCTGGCGGACACGGCCGGGAGCGGCACTGCAGCCGCGCGCGGCGCCGCAGCCGCGCGCCCCCCCCCACCCCTTGGCGAGACCCGCGGCGCCTTTCGCGAGTACGGGCCTTTGTTCCCTAAAACCTGCCCTTGCCTAGGAAAAGCTGAGCAATTCACAGAGTTGCTGTTTCCAGCCCAGCTTCCCAAAGGATTTCTCTCTCCCGGCAGCACAGACAGGGGCCCCGAGGCAGCGCAGACCCTCCCCGCGGGGGAGGGGGGGGCGCAATGCCAGGGCACATCCGAACCCGGCCCTGCGGCGGCACGCAGGTGCAAGTTTCTCCGCAGAGGCGAGAAACTTGCCTGTCGCTTCCCCTGCCTGCGGTCGCCGATGGCCGCGGGAGAGGCAGAAGAGCGGCCGCGCCCCCCCGCCGCGCCCCCCCACCGCCGCGCCCCCCCACCGCCGCGCCCCCCCACAGCGCCCAGGTTACCCCGGGGACGATCTCCGTCGGATCTGCCGCCGTGGGTCGCTTCCAGGGGGGGAAGGCGGCGGCGCAGCCCCGACAGCATCTCCAGGCCACGGCGGGACCGAGCGGGGCGGGGACGGGGGCGGGAGCGGGAGCGGAGCGGAGCGGAAGGGGGGCGTTGCCTGGGCTTCTCGCGGCGACCGCCGCGCTCCGCGGCGCCGAGAGGGGGCTGCCGTCGCCGGTGCCTGCCGCCGCCCACGAACCTGCCGCCCGCGCCCGGCGCCGCCGAGCGCCCCGCCTTGTCCCCACAGCGGGAAGCGGCGCGGCGAGACGGCGCTGCGGGCGCGGGGCGGGGGTCCGGGTGGCGGCGGAGGTCAGGCAACAGGATAAACGCCTCTCTAAAGCGAGGGGGCCTCTCGCCGCCATCTTTAGAGTGGCCTCGGCTAAGTTCCGGTTTTGGCGGCGCCATCTTGAGTGTGGCCTCGGGGCGGACTTCCGGGCCGGGGCCGCCATCTTTAGTGTGGTCGTTCCGGTCCTGGTGGCGCCATCTTTACTGTGGGCTTGGCGAACTTCCGGGCCGGGGCCGCCATCTTTAGTGTGGTCGTTCCGGTCCTGGCGGCGCCATCTTTACTGTGGGCTTGGCGGACTTCCGGGCCGGGGCTTTGGAGGACTTCCGGTCGCTCTCTACTTCCGGGGACCGGGTTTACCCAAATTAGCGTCCCTCCTCGCTAATTTCTGCGCTTTCACCCCAAAAAATCTTCATGTTATTCCCCCCACACACACCCCGGGAGGGACGGGAGACCGCGAGTCCCGCCCTGCCGCCGGAACCGGCCCTTAACTCGACCAGGGAGCGCTGCACCGGCACGAGAGCCACCGCGCATGCGTCGCCGGTCCCTCTCCTGGCTGCCCTCAGTTACCACGTGATCGCCGGCGTCTTTCCAACGACTGCGCACGCGCCGGCGTCGCCACCTTGGCTCCCCCCCCCACCCCGCCGCCCGACCGCCCGGCTTCGCTTTCTTACTGCGGCTCCCCCTCCACTTTTTCGGCTCCCTGGGGTTCCCTCACCCACATTTTGGGGTCCCCTTCTCACATTTGAGGGGTGATGACCCCGCAATTTACGGTTCGGGGGGGAGGGGGGGAGGAGAGGCAACGGGGTGCCCAAGAAGGGGGGTTTTTGGTTTTTTTTTCTCTTTTATTTCATTTTCATTTTATTTCCTTTTTAGTTTTTTTGCCTTTTTTTTTTTTTTAATTTTCTTTTCTATTTTATATTTCCTTTTTTATTTCGGTTATTTTTTATTCCCTTTATTTTTCATTTGCTCTCCCAGTGCTCCCCAGTAACACCCAGTGCTCCCCAACAACCCTCAGTAACACCCAGTGCTCCCCAGTAACACCCAGTGCTCCCCAACAACCCTCAGTAACACCCGGTGCTCCCCAGTGCACCCCAGTAACACCCAGTGCTCCTCAACAACCCCCAGTAACACCCAGTGCTCCCCAGTAAACACCCAGTGCTCCCCAACAACCACCAGTAACACCCAGTGCTCCCCAAAAATTGACCCCAAACCGACCCAAATCACCCCAAAAGCTGACCCAAAACTGACCCCAAAACCTGACCCAAATCATCCCAAAAGCTGACCCAAAACTGACCCCAATCACCCCAAAAGCTGACCCAAAACTGACCCAAATCACCCCAAACAATGACCCCAAACTGACCCCAAAAACTGACTCAAATCATCCCAAAAACTGACCCAAAACTCTGCATTTATTTGGCATCATTTCCTCTCAAAAACAACATCTCCGATTTAGTTGATTGCTAAAGCCATCATTTTAAAATCATCTCAGGAATCAAAAGGGACTGGAAAACACACACAAATCATTCCTGCACCCACCAAATCATTAGGAATTGGAACCCGATTCCCTCATCTCTCTCCTTGTTCTTCTTGGCTGGAAAACCTGATGATCCCCGCTGGCTATTTTTAGGCTGCTTTTCTTCCACAGCTCCTTTCCTCCCGGCTGAAACCTCCTGGCACATTCAGGGCTTAGCTGGAGGGAAGCCCCTCTGAAGTATTTCCTCTCGTGGCAATTCTGTGGGATGAAGAAGTAAAAAAAGCACATCAAGAGCTCCTTCTCCCCCCTTCCTTCGCAAACACCCTCCCAGTTTGTCCTTGGCAGCTCCATCCCCCCGGCACCCGCACCCGACGCTTCGGCTCCGCTGGCAAAGGGACAGCAAGTGCACAAGCAAGTTCAGTGCTGGGCAGGGGCTCCCTGGGGAACGGCACTTCAGTGCTTTAGTCCGTGGCCTTTCCTGCTGCCCTCCCTCCTGGAAGCAGAGGATGACCCGGCCCTTGTTTCTCCCACGCTCGCAGACCCAGGTCCTGCTCCCTTGGCCCCACTTTTCTTAGCAGACCCGGCATCATTTCCCAGGGTCCCCAGGAAACTTCTGCACTTGACCCATTGCTAAGTGCAGAGCACAGGGCAAGGGAAGGACAAATTTCTTGGCACCCACCCCCTGGAATTTTCCTTCTCCGCAGCACGCTCCCGTTCCCGCTGTCTCTGGAGGTGCCCGCACGAGTCCTCCTTCTCCCAGCACCTCAGAGAATGTCCTTTTCACCCAGGTCCTGCTTACCGTCGGCCAACAAAACACGCTGACAACATTTTTCAGGATGCCAGTGGAGAGATATTAGAGCACACTGCACAGGGAAGCTGAGCCTGCCCCATCCCTGCACGTGTTCCAGGCCAGGCTGGACGGGACTCGGAGCAACCGGGGACAGTGGAAGGTGTCCCTGCCCACGGAAGACAGGCTGGCCTTTGAAGGTCCCCTTCAAACCAAATGGCTCTGGGATTCCCCTCCAAAATCACTACCAAAGGGACACAGCAATCAAAGCAGAGGGACTGCACTCCCAGCTTTTCTTACCTGCAGGCACACACAGCACAGCAGCTTGCTAAAGGTAAGGTTTCTATCTGCACAGAAACCCAGCAATGAACACCTGCTCTAAGGGGACAGAAAGCTGCTTGTGGATCCCAGACACAGGACAGACTCCATCAGCACCTACTCGCCTCATCTAAGGAACAGTGCAGCCAACAGCAGAGCTTTCTCATATTCTGATCTGACTGTTTCGCCTTTTCTAAAGTATTTCATTATTTCTAGTAGGTCCACTGCTTTAGCTACACAGCGGGGTTTCTTCCAAACCTGTGACTGACACAGGACGAGCTGAGTGTGACCAATCCCACAGGAACTAAAGCCCTGCTCCTCTAACATGGAGCTGCTTTCACATTTCTGCTGTGAGGACAAAGAAGCGCTGTACTACTTCACGAGGCAAACTCTTCAGAAAACTTCTGCAGTAAACTTTATCTTCCTGGGGAGGTACCTGCCAGTGTGCTGCCCTGCACACACACGCTGCCCATGTCCTTCCACAAGTGTTCCAGCTGCTCTCTCTTTTGTTTATTTTGAGCTTTCTCCCGTAGACAAAGATTTACATGTGGATTCTGAGAACATTTAAAACATCAGGAGAAGAGAAACCTCACCCAAACCCAGCAGCCTGTCCCCCAGTCAGAGAGCAGAAGTCACTACGCAGGTCTTACATTTCAACTCAGGTTACACAGAACTTCTGACTAAGCATGGAAAGCAACCTCCAGTCAGGTGGGATTCTAGGACGTTTTCAGCAGCGCCGGGAAGCCAAACTCTGTGTAGCTGTGCCTGCAGAGAACTGTCCTTTGGACAGCCAGAACTCAAGGTGAGCAGAGCTACTGATTTTGGCACTGCAATTCAGTCTTTCTTACTAAGTCAAACTAGTACTCTTCACTGGTGCAGGAAGATACAGGGATAGTCTCAACAAATCCCTTTGGAAATTTATTTTTAAGAACTCTCTGTCCATCTGAATGGAAGACACAATCTTATTTCCCAATCATTTTCACACAATTAGCTCAAATACTAGCACTAAACCAGTGAGCAACATCTGTTTTACAAAATCTTTAGTTTTGTAAAGATATGCTCCACCACATCTAGGAAAAAAAAGGCAAATGGTGGACTCCTTCAGGACAGGAGTTTTCCCACAGTGAGTACGACTAGTAAATGAAATGTTAGACCCTCTCAACATAAAGGCAATTGTGTGCACAAAAGTGACCCAAGATACACTGTTCAGGTGTAAAACAGCTAAAAACACTTACCAGTGTTTTTCTCAGGCGCTCGTATTCTGGCCGATACTCTCTGAAAAGGTGAATAAAGGGAGTGCATTCAGTCTGAAAAACACATGATTTGTATTGCATAAGGATCATCCTGGAGGCTTCTTTTTACTCACAAAAAAAAGTTTTCTCTAGGCTTTCATGTTTGAGAGACATTTCAGAAAGACAGTACTTTTTTCCCCAGATTTGGATTCTGAAACCAATGGATGCAAAATCAATGAACATACTTCATTAAAACAGCAACAATTCAAAACTTGGTATGGAACTACAAGAAAAAAATTACTTCACCGACTTGCTGGCACAGATAGCTTTTACTTTTTCACGGAACAGCACAAAAATTCATCTCTGAATAGTTCCTTTTTACTGCTGCTTTTTATGCTGATACTGGACACCCTAAGCTACCTTGGCTATGGCAACTGTGCACTCCTTCAAATCAAAGGAGCAGACTCATGAATCAGGACCTTCAGGAAGTGGTCACTGGGTCGCGGACCAGAAGTTATCCCCTTACCTCTCCTATTCATCTACAGCTTTAGAAAGCTGGGTAAAAATCTCCCCCAGTCCTGTGCCAAACACTGCAGAAACACCAACCACCTGGAAAAGAGAACACACCAGAACTAGAGAGTAACTGAGCCAGATTTTTAATACAGAAAAAAAACCAAAATAAAAACAAACAAACAAACAATCCCCCACAACGACAACAAAAAAAATCAACACCACCGAAAAACCCAACAACAACGAACTACTAATCTAAACCTAACAACACCCATTTAATCAGCACAGTGGCCTAAGAGTGGGCAGTAACACTTCTGCTTCTGTCCAGCCCGCTTTCAAACTCTTCCTCCACTTGCTGTTCATGTTTGTTACTTCTGCTTTTTGGTTGTCGGTGATTTTGTGTTTGGTGAGTTGTTGGGGCATTTTGGGGGGCGTTTCTTTGGGGAAGGAGGTTTGTTTGGTATTTTGTAACACTGTAGGGCAATTCAAAAGAAAGGTCAAGTCTTTCTGCTGTTTACTTGTTTATTGTTAATAACCCAAGTTCTCATTCTGCATCTAGGGTTATACGTGGTTAGCAAGTATCAGTGTACTAGAATTAAAGTGCAAAAGAGACAACAAGAACTGACCTTTTGGCTCTGAAATAGTCTAATAGTCTAACTTTTTATTTAGCCAAAGCACATTTAAAAGGTCCCCAGAACAGCAAGAGAGGGAGAATTTAATCAGTTGCTATGACAATACATTCAAAATGCACATCTACTTTCTAATTTCAACTTGTCTCTCATTACACTTCTGGCCATTTGTTCTGCTTGTATTAAATCAATTCTCTAAAAATACCTTGAATTAAGACTATTACCAGCCAGAATCCTACACCCTCTAACGAAAATTCTCCCTCTTTTTCATAGGCAAGACAGTCTCAACTACTGACTTCCAAATGGAAGACCTTTCCCAACACAGCCTTGCATTTGATCATTAATACAGTAAATATGCAGACAGCTCTCCAAAGGATTTTAAGCATTAAGGCCAGGCGCTGTGCCAATATATATAAATATTTATACTTTCCCTGCACTTCAGTACAAGCTGCCTTTTACTCCGTAATCCTCCTCATATGACCTGCTCTCCATCCAGTGCTCCAACAGTCCTGACAGGCAGATAAACATGACCTGATCAGCAAATAAGGAACAGGAAGTATGTTAGTTCTGTATATGGGACCACTACAATCCCTTTTGAAATTCTGTATATTGTTCCACATAGGACACTCACAATAGTTTTGGTTTGGCTCTGTTATCATTATCTACATGAATGGAATCATTTCGTTCCTGTAATATCCACACAGCCGAGAAGGCTTGCTTTTTCTTTAGTAAAAGCTGATGACAAACACAATCAGCTAAAACCTTTAGCACAGACTATGGGATCATTAACAGCCTCCAGTGTATACTGTTGTCAGAGAAACAATTAATTTGTCCTCTCAAAACCTGGTTGAGTGGAATAACAATCTTCTTCTTGCACAAGCAAATATAAAGGGTTTTTTTGTTCATTTATTTGCTTTGGAGATTCTTTCCCTTCTTCCTATGCAGTACATTGCCCAACTGTACTTGACACTTTCAGAACAAGGAAAATTACCTCAGGTGGGAAATGCTGCAGCAAAGAACACTGCCTCTTACCAGCCTATCTGAGCTTTCATCTTGTGATTAATCACAGTTCAATATTAAATTATTCAGGCTGCCATTCAGTGTGACAAGCTGCAGTGTAACAAGCTGCAGCGTGACCTCAACACAGGTCATCAACAGATTACAGTTCCAAAGGGCAGTGCAAAGCCCCTTTACAGAAGGACAGAATGGTGGGGGTTGGACAATACCTCTGGAGATCATCTAGTCCAGTCTCTCCTGCTCAAAAAGCGGGATTAGGCAGAAGAGGTTGCTCACAACTTTGCCTGAGCAAAAGTGTTTTAAGCATCTCCAGGGATGGAGACTCCACAATTTCTCTGGACCAGTCCAGAGGAGAACTTCTTAAGTTATTGTTTTCAGTGGGAAGGTAGGGACAGAAACAAGCGATCCCAAAACTTCAAACTCATCCCCACAGCGGTCCAGAGCAGCTCGAGACCAGGCTCCTGCCTTCCCAGGGCCAGGCTCTTCTCTCTGCCAGGCACCCACCAGCCGGGCACTGCCCTGCCCGGCGGCCCCGAGCGCTTCAGGCGCCGGCCCGGCCAACGCCTCGCTCTGCGCGGGCGCCGCTTCCAAAATCACTACCCAAGAGACACAGCAATCAAAGCAGAGGGACTGCACTCCCAGCTTTTCTTACCTGCAGGCACACACAGCACAGCACGTTGGACATAAAAGCCACAGGGTTAGTCCTGCCAGAGGCGTCCGGCACACCCACGGCGACCGAAGGAAAACAGGGAGCCTGGGAACACGGAGTAAAAGACACCTTAATTAGGACTACACTGAGCACTAGCCAGGTCATTCCCACAGACAGCTTCACCGTCCAGTCACACAAAAAGCACTGACCTACCAGGGCCCCAGTTAGGATGGCTCCTGACGCTGACACCTCCCTTTGCCCCGGGGGATCAAGAAGAACATCCCTGGGAAGAAGTCACCCCCAACAACAAAAAGGCAAAATTAGTGAAGCACGGGGTCCTCTTCTGACTAGATTGCCACCAGCATTCAATAGCAAATGCCACGACTATTCTGTTACAGACGAGAAAACCCTGTTCTCCCAAACAAACAGCGAGGAGATTTATGGGCACGCCTGGAAATTTCCTGGGAGGAACTTTTTGTAACTAAGGAGCAGGTGCTGTCTTGAGTTGAAGGCGTCAATTTGACAGACACTTAGCACAGCAAACTCTTCAGCAGAGCAATTAATTGCTGCCTATTTGAACAGCAGGGGAGAGAAAATGACAGTCGAAGGGAAGACAAGAAAAGCAGAACTGCAATCAGCAGCCTTTTCTTCCATCTCTCCCGAGAAGGTCTAGTTTGTCTGTTCTAATAATTCTATGCCCTTTTCTACAGGAAACTTAGACCAAGGCTGAAAAAACAACTAGAAAACACGGAGAGAAGCTTTTTAGAATTTCACGTGATTTTCCCAAACCGATCCCAGAAAAGCAGAACTCGGTAGAATGTACTCACCTCGAGGCCTTTGGTCTTTTTTTCCATAAGCTTCGTCACCTGATTGAAAAAGCAGAGTAGACTCGGTATTTAGGCTCACAACAGGAAAACTTCCCCTTCGTTTCCTCAAAGAAACTACATTAATCTGCACAGCTGCAGGCGCGTCTCCAGCTGTTAAAGCCTTTCAGCTTTTCAGAGGGTGAGAATGCCCTGCTAGGGAAGGCTGAAAAATGCTCGGAGCCTGCACAGGTCAAAGAGCCCCTCGATTTTGTCTGTGTTCCAGTCCCTGGCTAAAGAAAGGGCAGAACAAGCGCAGCTGTTGCTTGCCTTTTCCCTCAGAGGTTTTGCCAGGCGCCGGGCCAGCCCGGGCGCTCCGGGGGAAGGCCGGCAGCGCCCAAACCCCGCCGCTTTCCCGGGGGCGTCGCTTGCGAGAGCGCCCCCGAGCGCCGGGCCCCGCCTCACAGTCGCCGCCTGGCGGACACGGCCGGGAGCGGCACTGCAGCCGCGCGCGGCGCCGCAGCCGCGCGCCCCCCCCCACCCCTTGGCGAGACCCGCGGCGCCTTTCGCGAGTACGGGCCTTTGTTCCCTAAAACCTGCCCTTGCCTAGGAAAAGCTGAGCAATTCACAGAGTTGCTGTTTCCAGCCCAGCTTCCCAAAGGATTTCTCTCTCCCGGCAGCACAGACAGGGGCCCCGAGGCAGCGCAGACCCTCCCCGCGGGGGAGGGGGGGGCGCAATGCCAGGGCACATCCGAACCCGGCCCTGCGGCGGCACGCAGGTGCAAGTTTCTCCGCAGAGGCGAGAAACTTGCCTGTCGCTTCCCCTGCCTGCGGTCGCCGATGGCCGCGGGAGAGGCAGAAGAGCGGCCGCGCCCCCCCGCCGCGCCCCCCCACCGCCGCGCCCCCCCACCGCCGCGCCCCCCCACCGCCGCGCCCCCCCACAGCGCCCAGGTTACCCCGGGGACGATCTCCGTCGGATCTGCCGCCGTGGGTCGCTTCCAGGGGGGGAAGGCGGCGGCGCAGCCCCGACAGCATCTCCAGGCCACGGCGGGACCGAGCGGGGCGGGGACGGGGGCGGGAGCGGGAGCGGAGCGGAGCGGAAGGGGGGCGTTGCCTGGGCTTCTCGCGGCGACCGCCGCGCTCCGCGGCGCCGAGAGGGGGCTGCCGTCGCCGGTGCCTGCCGCCGCCCACGAACCTGCCGCCCGCGCCCGGCGCCGCCGAGCGCCCCGCCTTGTCCCCACAGCGGGAAGCGGCGCGGCGAGACGGCGCTGCGGGCGCGGGGCGGGGGTCCGGGTGGCGGCGGAGGTCAGGCAACAGGATAAACGCCTCTCTAAAGCGAGGGGGCCTCTCGCCGCCATCTTTAGAGTGGCCTCGGCTAAGTTCCGGTTTTGGCGGCGCCATCTTGAGTGTGGCCTCGGGGCGGACTTCCGGGCCGGGGCCGCCATCTTTAGTGTGGTCGTTCCGGTCCTGGTGGCGCCATCTTTACTGTGGGCTTGGCGAACTTCCGGGCCGGGGCCGCCATCTTTAGTGTGGTCGTTCCGGTCCTGGCGGCGCCATCTTTACTGTGGGCTTGGCGGACTTCCGGGCCGGGGCTTTGGAGGACTTCCGGTCGCTCTCTACTTCCGGGGACCGGGTTTACCCAAATTAGCGTCCCTCCTCGCTAATTTCTGCGCTTTCACCCCAAAAAATCTTCATGTTATTCCCCCCACACACACCCCGGGAGGGACGGGAGACCGCGAGTCCCGCCCTGCCGCCGGAACCGGCCCTTAACTCGACCAGGGAGCGCTGCACCGGCACGAGAGCCACCGCGCATGCGTCGCCGGTCCCTCTCCTGGCTGCCCTCAGTTACCACGTGATCGCCGGCGTCTTTCCAACGACTGCGCACGCGCCGGCGTCGCCACCTTGGCTCCCCCCCCCACCCCGCCGCCCGACCGCCCGGCTTCGCTTTCTTACTGCGGCTCCCCCTCCACTTTTTCGGCTCCCTGGGGTTCCCTCACCCACATTTTGGGGTCCCCTTCTCACATTTGAGGGGTGATGACCCCGCAATTTACGGTTCGGGGGGGAGGGGGGGAGGAGAGGCAACGGGGTGCCCAAGAAGGGGGGTTTTTGGTTTTTTTTTCTCTTTTATTTCATTTTCATTTTATTTCCTTTTTAGTTTTTTTGCCTTTTTTTTTTTTTTAATTTTCTTTTCTATTTTATATTTCCTTTTTTATTTCGGTTATTTTTTATTCCCTTTATTTTTCATTTGCTCTCCCAGTGCTCCCCAGTAACACCCAGTGCTCCCCAACAACCCTCAGTAACACCCAGTGCTCCCCAGTAACACCCAGTGCTCCCCAACAACCCTCAGTAACACCCGGTGCTCCCCAGTGCACCCCAGTAACACCCAGTGCTCCTCAACAACCCCCAGTAACACCCAGTGCTCCCCAGTAAACACCCAGTGCTCCCCAACAACCACCAGTAACACCCAGTGCTCCCCAAAAATTGACCCCAAACCGACCCAAATCACCCCAAAAGCTGACCCAAAACTGACCCCAAAACCTGACCCAAATCATCCCAAAAGCTGACCCAAAACTGACCCCAATCACCCCAAAAGCTGACCCAAAACTGACCCAAATCACCCCAAACAATGACCCCAAACTGACCCCAAAAACTGACTCAAATCATCCCAAAAACTGACCCAAAACTCTGCATTTATTTGGCATCATTTCCTCTCAAAAACAACATCTCCGATTTAGTTGATTGCTAAAGCCATCATTTTAAAATCATCTCAGGAATCAAAAGGGACTGGAAAACACACACAAATCATTCCTGCACCCACCAAATCATTAGGAATTGGAACCCGATTCCCTCATCTCTCTCCTTGTTCTTCTTGGCTGGAAAACCTGATGATCCCCGCTGGCTATTTTTAGGCTGCTTTTCTTCCACAGCTCCTTTCCTCCCGGCTGAAACCTCCTGGCACATTCAGGGCTTAGCTGGAGGGAAGCCCCTCTGAAGTATTTCCTCTCGTGGCAATTCTGTGGGATGAAGAAGTAAAAAAAGCACATCAAGAGCTCCTTCTCCCCCCTTCCTTCGCAAACACCCTCCCAGTTTGTCCTTGGCAGCTCCATCCCCCCGGCACCCGCACCCGACGCTTCGGCTCCGCTGGCAAAGGGACAGCAAGTGCACAAGCAAGTTCAGTGCTGGGCAGGGGCTCCCTGGGGAACGGCACTTCAGTGCTTTAGTCCGTGGCCTTTCCTGCTGCCCTCCCTCCTGGAAGCAGAGGATGACCCGGCCCTTGTTTCTCCCACGCTCGCAGACCCAGGTCCTGCTCCCTTGGCCCCACTTTTCTTAGCAGACCCGGCATCATTTCCCAGGGTCCCCAGGAAACTTCTGCACTTGACCCATTGCTAAGTGCAGAGCACAGGGCAAGGGAAGGACAAATTTCTTGGCACCCACCCCCTGGAATTTTCCTTCTCCGCAGCACGCTCCCGTTCCCGCTGTCTCTGGAGGTGCCCGCACGAGTCCTCCTTCTCCCAGCACCTCAGAGAATGTCCTTTTCACCCAGGTCCTGCTTACCGTCGGCCAACAAAACACGCTGACAACATTTTTCAGGATGCCAGTGGAGAGATATTAGAGCACACTGCACAGGGAAGCTGAGCCTGCCCCATCCCTGCACGTGTTCCAGGCCAGGCTGGACGGGACTCGGAGCAACCGGGGACAGTGGAAGGTGTCCCTGCCCACGGAAGACAGGCTGGCCTTTGAAGGTCCCCTTCAAACCAAATGGCTCTGGGATTCCCCTCCAAAATCACTACCAAAGGGACACAGCAATCAAAGCAGAGGGACTGCACTCCCAGCTTTTCTTACCTGCAGGCACACACAGCACAGCAGCTTGCTAAAGGTAAGGTTTCTATCTGCACAGAAACCCAGCAATGAACACCTGCTCTAAGGGGACAGAAAGCTGCTTGTGGATCCCAGACACAGGACAGACTCCATCAGCACCTACTCGCCTCATCTAAGGAACAGTGCAGCCAACAGCAGAGCTTTCTCATATTCTGATCTGACTGTTTCGCCTTTTCTAAAGTATTTCATTATTTCTAGTAGGTCCACTGCTTTAGCTACACAGCGGGGTTTCTTCCAAACCTGTGACTGACACAGGACGAGCTGAGTGTGACCAATCCCACAGGAACTAAAGCCCTGCTCCTCTAACATGGAGCTGCTTTCACATTTCTGCTGTGAGGACAAAGAAGCGCTGTACTACTTCACGAGGCAAACTCTTCAGAAAACTTCTGCAGTAAACTTTATCTTCCTGGGGAGGTACCTGCCAGTGTGCTGCCCTGCACACACACGCTGCCCATGTCCTTCCACAAGTGTTCCAGCTGCTCTCTCTTTTGTTTATTTTGAGCTTTCTCCCGTAGACAAAGATTTACATGTGGATTCTGAGAACATTTAAAACATCAGGAGAAGAGAAACCTCACCCAAACCCAGCAGCCTGTCCCCCAGTCAGAGAGCAGAAGTCACTACGCAGGTCTTACATTTCAACTCAGGTTACACAGAACTTCTGACTAAGCATGGAAAGCAACCTCCAGTCAGGTGGGATTCTAGGACGTTTTCAGCAGCGCCGGGAAGCCAAACTCTGTGTAGCTGTGCCTGCAGAGAACTGTCCTTTGGACAGCCAGAACTCAAGGTGAGCAGAGCTACTGATTTTGGCACTGCAATTCAGTCTTTCTTACTAAGTCAAACTAGTACTCTTCACTGGTGCAGGAAGATACAGGGATAGTCTCAACAAATCCCTTTGGAAATTTATTTTTAAGAACTCTCTGTCCATCTGAATGGAAGACACAATCTTATTTCCCAATCATTTTCACACAATTAGCTCAAATACTAGCACTAAACCAGTGAGCAACATCTGTTTTACAAAATCTTTAGTTTTGTAAAGATATGCTCCACCACATCTAGGAAAAAAAAGGCAAATGGTGGACTCCTTCAGGACAGGAGTTTTCCCACAGTGAGTACGACTAGTAAATGAAATGTTAGACCCTCTCAACATAAAGGCAATTGTGTGCACAAAAGTGACCCAAGATACACTGTTCAGGTGTAAAACAGCTAAAAACACTTACCAGTGTTTTTCTCAGGCGCTCGTATTCTGGCCGATACTCTCTGAAAAGGTGAATAAAGGGAGTGCATTCAGTCTGAAAAACACATGATTTGTATTGCATAAGGATCATCCTGGAGGCTTCTTTTTACTCACAAAAAAAAGTTTTCTCTAGGCTTTCATGTTTGAGAGACATTTCAGAAAGACAGTACTTTTTTCCCCAGATTTGGATTCTGAAACCAATGGATGCAAAATCAATGAACATACTTCATTAAAACAGCAACAATTCAAAACTTGGTATGGAACTACAAGAAAAAAATTACTTCACCGACTTGCTGGCACAGATAGCTTTTACTTTTTCACGGAACAGCACAAAAATTCATCTCTGAATAGTTCCTTTTTACTGCTGCTTTTTATGCTGATACTGGACACCCTAAGCTACCTTGGCTATGGCAACTGTGCACTCCTTCAAATCAAAGGAGCAGACTCATGAATCAGGACCTTCAGGAAGTGGTCACTGGGTCGCGGACCAGAAGTTATCCCCTTACCTCTCCTATTCATCTACAGCTTTAGAAAGCTGGGTAAAAATCTCCCCCAGTCCTGTGCCAAACACTGCAGAAACACCAACCACCTGGAAAAGAGAACACACCAGAACTAGAGAGTAACTGAGCCAGATTTTTAATACAGAAAAAAAACCAAAATAAAAACAAACAAACAAACAATCCCCCACAACGACAACAAAAAAAATCAACACCACCGAAAAACCCAACAACAACGAACTACTAATCTAAACCTAACAACACCCATTTAATCAGCACAGTGGCCTAAGAGTGGGCAGTAACACTTCTGCTTCTGTCCAGCCCGCTTTCAAACTCTTCCTCCACTTGCTGTTCATGTTTGTTACTTCTGCTTTTTGGTTGTCGGTGATTTTGTGTTTGGTGAGTTGTTGGGGCATTTTGGGGGGCGTTTCTTTGGGGAAGGAGGTTTGTTTGGTATTTTGTAACACTGTAGGGCAATTCAAAAGAAAGGTCAAGTCTTTCTGCTGTTTACTTGTTTATTGTTAATAACCCAACTTCTCATTCTGCATCTAGGGTTATACGTGGTTAGCAAGTATCAGTGTACTAGAATTAAAGTGCAAAAGAGACAACAAGAACTGACCTTTTGGCTCTGAAATAGTCTAATAGTCTAACTTTTTATTTAGCCAAAGCACATTTAAAAGGTCCCCAGAACAGCAAGAGAGGGAGAATTTAATCAGTTGCTATGACAATACATTCAAAATGCACATCTACTTTCTAATTTCAACTTGTCTCTCATTACACTTCTGGCCATTTGTTCTGCTTGTATTAAATCAATTCTCTAAAAATACCTTGAATTAAGACTATTACCAGCCAGAATCCTACACCCTCTAACGAAAATTCTCCCTCTTTTTCATAGGCAAGACAGTCTCAACTACTGACTTCCAAATGGAAGACCTTTCCCAACACAGCCTTGCATTTGATCATTAATACAGTAAATATGCAGACAGCTCTCCAAAGGATTTTAAGCATTAAGGCCAGGCGCTGTGCCAATATATATAAATATTTATACTTTCCCTGCACTTCAGTACAAGCTGCCTTTTACTCCGTAATCCTCCTCATATGACCTGCTCTCCATCCAGTGCTCCAACAGTCCTGACAGGCAGATAAACATGACCTGATCAGCAAATAAGGAACAGGAAGTATGTTAGTTCTGTATATGGGACCACTACAATCCCTTTTGAAATTCTGTATATTGTTCCACATAGGACACTCACAATAGTTTTGGTTTGGCTCTGTTATCATTATCTACATGAATGGAATCATTTCGTTCCTGTAATATCCACACAGCCGAGAAGGCTTGCTTTTTCTTTAGTAAAAGCTGATGACAAACACAATCAGCTAAAACCTTTAGCACAGACTATGGGATCATTAACAGCCTCCAGTGTATACTGTTGTCAGAGAAACAATTAATTTGTCCTCTCAAAACCTGGTTGAGTGGAATAACAATCTTCTTCTTGCACAAGCAAATATAAAGGGTTTTTTTGTTCATTTATTTGCTTTGGAGATTCTTTCCCTTCTTCCTATGCAGTACATTGCCCAACTGTACTTGACACTTTCAGAACAAGGAAAATTACCTCAGGTGGGAAATGCTGCAGCAAAGAACACTGCCTCTTACCAGCCTATCTGAGCTTTCATCTTGTGATTAATCACAGTTCAATATTAAATTATTCAGGCTGCCATTCAGTGTGACAAGCTGCAGTGTAACAAGCTGCAGCGTGACCTCAACACAGGTCATCAACAGATTACAGTTCCAAAGGGCAGTGCAAAGCCCCTTTACAGAAGGACAGAATGGTGGGGGTTGGACAATACCTCTGGAGATCATCTAGTCCAGTCTCTCCTGCTCAAAAAGCGGGATTAGGCAGAAGAGGTTGCTCACAACTTTGCCTGAGCAAAAGTGTTTTAAGCATCTCCAGGGATGGAGACTCCACAATTTCTCTGGACCAGTCCAGAGGAGAACTTCTTAAGTTATTGTTTTCAGTGGGAAGGTAGGGACAGAAACAAGCGATCCCAAAACTTCAAACTCATCCCCACAGCGGTCCAGAGCAGCTCGAGACCAGGCTCCTGCCTTCCCAGGGCCAGGCTCTTCTCTCTGCCAGGCACCCACCAGCCGGGCACTGCCCTGCCCGGCGGCCCCGAGCGCTTCAGGCGCCGGCCCGGCCAACGCCTCGCTCTGCGCGGGCGCCGCTTCCAAAATCACTACCCAAGAGACACAGCAATCAAAGCAGAGGGACTGCACTCCCAGCTTTTCTTACCTGCAGGCACACACAGCACAGCACGTTGGACATAAAAGCCACAGGGTTAGTCCTGCCAGAGGCGTCCGGCACACCCACGGCGACCGAAGGAAAACAGG
The DNA here is from genome assembly GCF_036250125.1 of Pseudopipra pipra. Taxonomy (NCBI): domain Eukaryota; kingdom Metazoa; phylum Chordata; class Aves; order Passeriformes; family Pipridae; genus Pseudopipra; species Pseudopipra pipra. The sequence goes on from NW_026991183.1 coordinate 153,973, forward strand.
GAGCCTGGGAACACGGAGTAAAAGACACCTTAATTAGGACTACACTGAGCACTAGCCAGGTCATTCCCACAGACAGCTTCACCGTCCAGTCACACAAAAAGCACTGACCTACCAGGGCCCCAGTTAGGATGGCTCCTGACGCTGACACCTCCCTTTGCCCCGGGGGATCAAGAAGAACATCCCTGGGAAGAAGTCACCCCCAACAACAAAAAGGCAAAATTAGTGAAGCACGGGGTCCTCTTCTGACTAGATTGCCACCAGCATTCAATAGCAAATGCCACGACTATTCTGTTACAGACGAGAAAACCCTGTTCTCCCAAACAAACAGCGAGGAGATTTATGGGCACGCCTGGAAATTTCCTGGGAGGAACTTTTTGTAACTAAGGAGCAGGTGCTGTCTTGAGTTGAAGGCGTCAATTTGACAGACACTTAGCACAGCAAACTCTTCAGCAGAGCAATTAATTGCTGCCTATTTGAACAGCAGGGGAGAGAAAATGACAGTCGAAGGGAAGACAAGAAAAGCAGAACTGCAATCAGCAGCCTTTTCTTCCATCTCTCCCGAGAAGGTCTAGTTTGTCTGTTCTAATAATTCTATGCCCTTTTCTACAGGAAACTTAGACCAAGGCTGAAAAAACAACTAGAAAACACGGAGAGAAGCTTTTTAGAATTTCACGTGATTTTCCCAAACCGATCCCAGAAAAGCAGAACTCGGTAGAATGTACTCACCTCGAGGCCTTTGGTCTTTTTTTCCATAAGCTTCGTCACCTGATTGAAAAAGCAGAGTAGACTCGGTATTTAGGCTCACAACAGGAAAACTTCCCCTTCGTTTCCTCAAAGAAACTACATTAATCTGCACAGCTGCAGGCGCGTCTCCAGCTGTTAAAGCCTTTCAGCTTTTCAGAGGGTGAGAATGCCCTGCTAGGGAAGGCTGAAAAATGCTCGGAGCCTGCACAGGTCAAAGAGCCCCTCGATTTTGTCTGTGTTCCAGTCCCTGGCTAAAGAAAGGGCAGAACAAGCGCAGCTGTTGCTTGCCTTTTCCCTCAGAGGTTTTGCCAGGCGCCGGGCCAGCCCGGGCGCTCCGGGGGAAGGCCGGCAGCGCCCAAACCCCGCCGCTTTCCCGGGGGCGTCGCTTGCGAGAGCGCCCCCGAGCGCCGGGCCCCGCCTCACAGTCGCCGCCTGGCGGACACGGCCGGGAGCGGCACTGCAGCCGCGCGCGGCGCCGCAGCCGCGCGCCCCCCCCCACCCCTTGGCGAGACCCGCGGCGCCTTTCGCGAGTACGGGCCTTTGTTCCCTAAAACCTGCCCTTGCCTAGGAAAAGCTGAGCAATTCACAGAGTTGCTGTTTCCAGCCCAGCTTCCCAAAGGATTTCTCTCTCCCGGCAGCACAGACAGGGGCCCCGAGGCAGCGCAGACCCTCCCCGCGGGGGAGGGGGGGGCGCAATGCCAGGGCACATCCGAACCCGGCCCTGCGGCGGCACGCAGGTGCAAGTTTCTCCGCAGAGGCGAGAAACTTGCCTGTCGCTTCCCCTGCCTGCGGTCGCCGATGGCCGCGGGAGAGGCAGAAGAGCGGCCGCGCCCCCCCGCCGCGCCCCCCCACCGCCGCGCCCCCCCACCGCCGCGCCCCCCCACAGCGCCCAGGTTACCCCGGGGACGATCTCCGTCGGATCTGCCGCCGTGGGTCGCTTCCAGGGGGGGAAGGCGGCGGCGCAGCCCCGACAGCATCTCCAGGCCACGGCGGGACCGAGCGGGGCGGGGACGGGGGCGGGAGCGGGAGCGGAGCGGAGCGGAAGGGGGGCGTTGCCTGGGCTTCTCGCGGCGACCGCCGCGCTCCGCGGCGCCGAGAGGGGGCTGCCGTCGCCGGTGCCTGCCGCCGCCCACGAACCTGCCGCCCGCGCCCGGCGCCGCCGAGCGCCCCGCCTTGTCCCCACAGCGGGAAGCGGCGCGGCGAGACGGCGCTGCGGGCGCGGGGCGGGGGTCCGGGTGGCGGCGGAGGTCAGGCAACAGGATAAACGCCTCTCTAAAGCGAGGGGGCCTCTCGCCGCCATCTTTAGAGTGGCCTCGGCTAAGTTCCGGTTTTGGCGGCGCCATCTTGAGTGTGGCCTCGGGGCGGACTTCCGGGCCGGGGCCGCCATCTTTAGTGTGGTCGTTCCGGTCCTGGTGGCGCCATCTTTACTGTGGGCTTGGCGAACTTCCGGGCCGGGGCCGCCATCTTTAGTGTGGTCGTTCCGGTCCTGGCGGCGCCATCTTTACTGTGGGCTTGGCGGACTTCCGGGCCGGGGCTTTGGAGGACTTCCGGTCGCTCTCTACTTCCGGGGACCGGGTTTACCCAAATTAGCGTCCCTCCTCGCTAATTTCTGCGCTTTCACCCCAAAAAATCTTCATGTTATTCCCCCCACACACACCCCGGGAGGGACGGGAGACCGCGAGTCCCGCCCTGCCGCCGGAACCGGCCCTTAACTCGACCAGGGAGCGCTGCACCGGCACGAGAGCCACCGCGCATGCGTCGCCGGTCCCTCTCCTGGCTGCCCTCAGTTACCACGTGATCGCCGGCGTCTTTCCAACGACTGCGCACGCGCCGGCGTCGCCACCTTGGCTCCCCCCCCCACCCCGCCGCCCGACCGCCCGGCTTCGCTTTCTTACTGCGGCTCCCCCTCCACTTTTTCGGCTCCCTGGGGTTCCCTCACCCACATTTTGGGGTCCCCTTCTCACATTTGAGGGGTGATGACCCCGCAATTTACGGTTCGGGGGGGAGGGGGGGAGGAGAGGCAACGGGGTGCCCAAGAAGGGGGGTTTTTGGTTTTTTTTTCTCTTTTATTTCATTTTCATTTTATTTCCTTTTTAGTTTTTTTGCCTTTTTTTTTTTTTTAATTTTCTTTTCTATTTTATATTTCCTTTTTTATTTCGGTTATTTTTTATTCCCTTTATTTTTCATTTGCTCTCCCAGTGCTCCCCAGTAACACCCAGTGCTCCCCAACAACCCTCAGTAACACCCAGTGCTCCCCAGTAACACCCAGTGCTCCCCAACAACCCTCAGTAACACCCGGTGCTCCCCAGTGCACCCCAGTAACACCCAGTGCTCCTCAACAACCCCCAGTAACACCCAGTGCTCCCCAGTAAACACCCAGTGCTCCCCAACAACCACCAGTAACACCCAGTGCTCCCCAAAAATTGACCCCAAACCGACCCAAATCACCCCAAAAGCTGACCCAAAACTGACCCCAAAACCTGACCCAAATCATCCCAAAAGCTGACCCAAAACTGACCCCAATCACCCCAAAAGCTGACCCAAAACTGACCCAAATCACCCCAAACAATGACCCCAAACTGACCCCAAAAACTGACTCAAATCATCCCAAAAACTGACCCAAAACTCTGCATTTATTTGGCATCATTTCCTCTCAAAAACAACATCTCCGATTTAGTTGATTGCTAAAGCCATCATTTTAAAATCATCTCAGGAATCAAAAGGGACTGGAAAACACACACAAATCATTCCTGCACCCACCAAATCATTAGGAATTGGAACCCGATTCCCTCATCTCTCTCCTTGTTCTTCTTGGCTGGAAAACCTGATGATCCCCGCTGGCTATTTTTAGGCTGCTTTTCTTCCACAGCTCCTTTCCTCCCGGCTGAAACCTCCTGGCACATTCAGGGCTTAGCTGGAGGGAAGCCCCTCTGAAGTATTTCCTCTCGTGGCAATTCTGTGGGATGAAGAAGTAAAAAAAGCACATCAAGAGCTCCTTCTCCCCCCTTCCTTCGCAAACACCCTCCCAGTTTGTCCTTGGCAGCTCCATCCCCCCGGCACCCGCACCCGACGCTTCGGCTCCGCTGGCAAAGGGACAGCAAGTGCACAAGCAAGTTCAGTGCTGGGCAGGGGCTCCCTGGGGAACGGCACTTCAGTGCTTTAGTCCGTGGCCTTTCCTGCTGCCCTCCCTCCTGGAAGCAGAGGATGACCCGGCCCTTGTTTCTCCCACGCTCGCAGACCCAGGTCCTGCTCCCTTGGCCCCACTTTTCTTAGCAGACCCGGCATCATTTCCCAGGGTCCCCAGGAAACTTCTGCACTTGACCCATTGCTAAGTGCAGAGCACAGGGCAAGGGAAGGACAAATTTCTTGGCACCCACCCCCTGGAATTTTCCTTCTCCGCAGCACGCTCCCGTTCCCGCTGTCTCTGGAGGTGCCCGCACGAGTCCTCCTTCTCCCAGCACCTCAGAGAATGTCCTTTTCACCCAGGTCCTGCTTACCGTCGGCCAACAAAACACGCTGACAACATTTTTCAGGATGCCAGTGGAGAGATATTAGAGCACACTGCACAGGGAAGCTGAGCCTGCCCCATCCCTGCACGTGTTCCAGGCCAGGCTGGACGGGACTCGGAGCAACCGGGGACAGTGGAAGGTGTCCCTGCCCACGGAAGACAGGCTGGCCTTTGAAGGTCCCCTTCAAACCAAATGGCTCTGGGATTCCCCTCCAAAATCACTACCAAAGGGACACAGCAATCAAAGCAGAGGGACTGCACTCCCAGCTTTTCTTACCTGCAGGCACACACAGCACAGCAGCTTGCTAAAGGTAAGGTTTCTATCTGCACAGAAACCCAGCAATGAACACCTGCTCTAAGGGGACAGAAAGCTGCTTGTGGATCCCAGACACAGGACAGACTCCATCAGCACCTACTCGCCTCATCTAAGGAACAGTGCAGCCAACAGCAGAGCTTTCTCATATTCTGATCTGACTGTTTCGCCTTTTCTAAAGTATTTCATTATTTCTAGTAGGTCCACTGCTTTAGCTACACAGCGGGGTTTCTTCCAAACCTGTGACTGACACAGGACGAGCTGAGTGTGACCAATCCCACAGGAACTAAAGCCCTGCTCCTCTAACATGGAGCTGCTTTCACATTTCTGCTGTGAGGACAAAGAAGCGCTGTACTACTTCACGAGGCAAACTCTTCAGAAAACTTCTGCAGTAAACTTTATCTTCCTGGGGAGGTACCTGCCAGTGTGCTGCCCTGCACACACACGCTGCCCATGTCCTTCCACAAGTGTTCCAGCTGCTCTCTCTTTTGTTTATTTTGAGCTTTCTCCCGTAGACAAAGATTTACATGTGGATTCTGAGAACATTTAAAACATCAGGAGAAGAGAAACCTCACCCAAACCCAGCAGCCTGTCCCCCAGTCAGAGAGCAGAAGTCACTACGCAGGTCTTACATTTCAACTCAGGTTACACAGAACTTCTGACTAAGCATGGAAAGCAACCTCCAGTCAGGTGGGATTCTAGGACGTTTTCAGCAGCGCCGGGAAGCCAAACTCTGTGTAGCTGTGCCTGCAGAGAACTGTCCTTTGGACAGCCAGAACTCAAGGTGAGCAGAGCTACTGATTTTGGCACTGCAATTCAGTCTTTCTTACTAAGTCAAACTAGTACTCTTCACTGGTGCAGGAAGATACAGGGATAGTCTCAACAAATCCCTTTGGAAATTTATTTTTAAGAACTCTCTGTCCATCTGAATGGAAGACACAATCTTATTTCCCAATCATTTTCACACAATTAGCTCAAATACTAGCACTAAACCAGTGAGCAACATCTGTTTTACAAAATCTTTAGTTTTGTAAAGATATGCTCCACCACATCTAGGAAAAAAAAGGCAAATGGTGGACTCCTTCAGGACAGGAGTTTTCCCACAGTGAGTACGACTAGTAAATGAAATGTTAGACCCTCTCAACATAAAGGCAATTGTGTGCACAAAAGTGACCCAAGATACACTGTTCAGGTGTAAAACAGCTAAAAACACTTACCAGTGTTTTTCTCAGGCGCTCGTATTCTGGCCGATACTCTCTGAAAAGGTGAATAAAGGGAGTGCATTCAGTCTGAAAAACACATGATTTGTATTGCATAAGGATCATCCTGGAGGCTTCTTTTTACTCACAAAAAAAAGTTTTCTCTAGGCTTTCATGTTTGAGAGACATTTCAGAAAGACAGTACTTTTTTCCCCAGATTTGGATTCTGAAACCAATGGATGCAAAATCAATGAACATACTTCATTAAAACAGCAACAATTCAAAACTTGGTATGGAACTACAAGAAAAAAATTACTTCACCGACTTGCTGGCACAGATAGCTTTTACTTTTTCACGGAACAGCACAAAAATTCATCTCTGAATAGTTCCTTTTTACTGCTGCTTTTTATGCTGATACTGGACACCCTAAGCTACCTTGGCTATGGCAACTGTGCACTCCTTCAAATCAAAGGAGCAGACTCATGAATCAGGACCTTCAGGAAGTGGTCACTGGGTCGCGGACCAGAAGTTATCCCCTTACCTCTCCTATTCATCTACAGCTTTAGAAAGCTGGGTAAAAATCTCCCCCAGTCCTGTGCCAAACACTGCAGAAACACCAACCACCTGGAAAAGAGAACACACCAGAACTAGAGAGTAACTGAGCCAGATTTTTAATACAGAAAAAAAACCAAAATAAAAACAAACAAACAAACAATCCCCCACAACGACAACAAAAAAAATCAACACCACCGAAAAACCCAACAACAACGAACTACTAATCTAAACCTAACAACACCCATTTAATCAGCACAGTGGCCTAAGAGTGGGCAGTAACACTTCTGCTTCTGTCCAGCCCGCTTTCAAACTCTTCCTCCACTTGCTGTTCATGTTTGTTACTTCTGCTTTTTGGTTGTCGGTGATTTTGTGTTTGGTGAGTTGTTGGGGCATTTTGGGGGGCGTTTCTTTGGGGAAGGAGGTTTGTTTGGTATTTTGTAACACTGTAGGGCAATTCAAAAGAAAGGTCAAGTCTTTCTGCTGTTTACTTGTTTATTGTTAATAACCCAAGTTCTCATTCTGCATCTAGGGTTATACGTGGTTAGCAAGTATCAGTGTACTAGAATTAAAGTGCAAAAGAGACAACAAGAACTGACCTTTTGGCTCTGAAATAGTCTAATAGTCTAACTTTTTATTTAGCCAAAGCACATTTAAAAGGTCCCCAGAACAGCAAGAGAGGGAGAATTTAATCAGTTGCTATGACAATACATTCAAAATGCACATCTACTTTCTAATTTCAACTTGTCTCTCATTACACTTCTGGCCATTTGTTCTGCTTGTATTAAATCAATTCTCTAAAAATACCTTGAATTAAGACTATTACCAGCCAGAATCCTACACCCTCTAACGAAAATTCTCCCTCTTTTTCATAGGCAAGACAGTCTCAACTACTGACTTCCAAATGGAAGACCTTTCCCAACACAGCCTTGCATTTGATCATTAATACAGTAAATATGCAGACAGCTCTCCAAAGGATTTTAAGCATTAAGGCCAGGCGCTGTGCCAATATATATAAATATTTATACTTTCCCTGCACTTCAGTACAAGCTGCCTTTTACTCCGTAATCCTCCTCATATGACCTGCTCTCCATCCAGTGCTCCAACAGTCCTGACAGGCAGATAAACATGACCTGATCAGCAAATAAGGAACAGGAAGTATGTTAGTTCTGTATATGGGACCACTACAATCCCTTTTGAAATTCTGTATATTGTTCCACATAGGACACTCACAATAGTTTTGGTTTGGCTCTGTTATCATTATCTACATGAATGGAATCATTTCGTTCCTGTAATATCCACACAGCCGAGAAGGCTTGCTTTTTCTTTAGTAAAAGCTGATGACAAACACAATCAGCTAAAACCTTTAGCACAGACTATGGGATCATTAACAGCCTCCAGTGTATACTGTTGTCAGAGAAACAATTAATTTGTCCTCTCAAAACCTGGTTGAGTGGAATAACAATCTTCTTCTTGCACAAGCAAATATAAAGGGTTTTTTTGTTCATTTATTTGCTTTGGAGATTCTTTCCCTTCTTCCTATGCAGTACATTGCCCAACTGTACTTGACACTTTCAGAACAAGGAAAATTACCTCAGGTGGGAAATGCTGCAGCAAAGAACACTGCCTCTTACCAGCCTATCTGAGCTTTCATCTTGTGATTAATCACAGTTCAATATTAAATTATTCAGGCTGCCATTCAGTGTGACAAGCTGCAGTGTAACAAGCTGCAGCGTGACCTCAACACAGGTCATCAACAGATTACAGTTCCAAAGGGCAGTGCAAAGCCCCTTTACAGAAGGACAGAATGGTGGGGGTTGGACAATACCTCTGGAGATCATCTAGTCCAGTCTCTCCTGCTCAAAAAGCGGGATTAGGCAGAAGAGGTTGCTCACAACTTTGCCTGAGCAAAAGTGTTTTAAGCATCTCCAGGGATGGAGACTCCACAATTTCTCTGGACCAGTCCAGAGGAGAACTTCTTAAGTTATTGTTTTCAGTGGGAAGGTAGGGACAGAAACAAGCGATCCCAAAACTTCAAACTCATCCCCACAGCGGTCCAGAGCAGCTCGAGACCAGGCTCCTGCCTTCCCAGGGCCAGGCTCTTCTCTCTGCCAGGCACCCACCAGCCGGGCACTGCCCTGCCCGGCGGCCCCGAGCGCTTCAGGCGCCGGCCCGGCCAACGCCTCGCTCTGCGCGGGCGCCGCTTCCAAAATCACTACCCAAGAGACACAGCAATCAAAGCAGAGGGACTGCACTCCCAGCTTTTCTTACCTGCAGGCACACACAGCACAGCACGTTGGACATAAAAGCCACAGGGTTAGTCCTGCCAGAGGCGTCCGGCACACCCACGGCGACCGAAGGAAAACAGGGAGCCTGGGAACACGGAGTAAAAGACACCTTAATTAGGACTACACTGAGCACTAGCCAGGTCATTCCCACAGACAGCTTCACCGTCCAGTCACACAAAAAGCACTGACCTACCAGGGCCCCAGTTAGGATGGCTCCTGACGCTGACACCTCCCTTTGCCCCGGGGGATCAAGAAGAACATCCCTGGGAAGAAGTCACCCCCAACAACAAAAAGGCAAAATTAGTGAAGCACGGGGTCCTCTTCTGACTAGATTGCCACCAGCATTCAATAGCAAATGCCACGACTATTCTGTTACAGACGAGAAAACCCTGTTCTCCCAAACAAACAGCGAGGAGATTTATGGGCACGCCTGGAAATTTCCTGGGAGGAACTTTTTGTAACTAAGGAGCAGGTGCTGTCTTGAGTTGAAGGCGTCAATTTGACAGACACTTAGCACAGCAAACTCTTCAGCAGAGCAATTAATTGCTGCCTATTTGAACAGCAGGGGAGAGAAAATGACAGTCGAAGGGAAGACAAGAAAAGCAGAACTGCAATCAGCAGCCTTTTCTTCCATCTCTCCCGAGAAGGTCTAGTTTGTCTGTTCTAATAATTCTATGCCCTTTTCTACAGGAAACTTAGACCAAGGCTGAAAAAACAACTAGAAAACACGGAGAGAAGCTTTTTAGAATTTCACGTGATTTTCCCAAACCGATCCCAGAAAAGCAGAACTCGGTAGAATGTACTCACCTCGAGGCCTTTGGTCTTTTTTTCCATAAGCTTCGTCACCTGATTGAAAAAGCAGAGTAGACTCGGTATTTAGGCTCACAACAGGAAAACTTCCCCTTCGTTTCCTCAAAGAAACTACATTAATCTGCACAGCTGCAGGCGCGTCTCCAGCTGTTAAAGCCTTTCAGCTTTTCAGAGGGTGAGAATGCCCTGCTAGGGAAGGCTGAAAAATGCTCGGAGCCTGCACAGGTCAAAGAGCCCCTCGATTTTGTCTGTGTTCCAGTCCCTGGCTAAAGAAAGGGCAGAACAAGCGCAGCTGTTGCTTGCCTTTTCCCTCAGAGGTTTTGCCAGGCGCCGGGCCAGCCCGGGCACTGCGGGGGAAGGCCGGCAGCGCCCAAACCCCGCCGCTTTCCCGGGGGCGTCGCTTGCGAGAGCGCCCCCGAGCGCCGGGCCGGGCCTCACAGTCGCCGCCTGGCGGACACGGCCGGGAGCGGCACTGCAGCCGCGCGCGGCGCCGCAGCCGCGCGCCCCCCCCCACCCCTTGGCGAGACCCGCGGCGCCTTTCGCGAGTACGGGCCTTTGTTCCCTAAAACCTGCCCTTGCCTAGGAAAAGCTGAGCAATTCACAGAGTTGCTGTTTCCAGCCCAGCTTCCCAAAGGATTTCTCTCTCCCGGCAGCACAGACAGGGGCCCCGAGGCAGCGCAGACCCTCCCCGCGGGGGAGGGGGGGGCGCAATGCCAGGGCACATCCGAACCCGGCCCTGCGGCGGCACGCAGGTGCAAGTTTCTCCGCAGAGGCGAGAAACTTGCCTGTCGCTTCCCCTGCCTGCGGTCGCCGATGGCCGCGGGAGAGGCAGAAGAGCGGCCGCGCCCCCCCGCCGCGCCCCCCCACCGCCGCGCCCCCCCACCGCCGCGCCCCCCCACCGCCGCGCCCCCCCACAGCGCCCAGGTTACCCCGGGGACGATCTCCGTCGGATCTGCCGCCGTGGGTCGCTTCCAGGGGGGGAAGGCGGCGGCGCAGCCCCGACAGCATCTCCAGGCCACGGCGGGACCGAGCGGGGCGGGGACGGGGGCGGGAGCGGGAGCGGAGCGGAGCGGAAGGGGGGCGTTGCCTGGGCTTCTCGCGGCGACCGCCGCGCTCCGCGGCGCCGAGAGGGGGCTGCCGTCGCCGGTGCCTGCCGCCGCCCACGAACCTGCCGCCCGCGCCCGGCGCCGCCGAGCGCCCCGCCTTGTCCCCACAGCGGGAAGCGGCGCGGCGAGACGGCGCTGCGGGCGCGGGGCGGGGGTCCGGGTGGCGGCGGAGGTCAGGCAACAGGATAAACGCCTCTCTAAAGCGAGGGGGCCTCTCGCCGCCATCTTTAGAGTGGCCTCGGCTAAGTTCCGGTTTTGGCGGCGCCATCTTGAGTGTGGCCTCGGGGCGGACTTCCGGGCCGGGGCCGCCATCTTTAGTGTGGTCGTTCCGGTCCTGGTGGCGCCATCTTTACTGTGGGCTTGGCGAACTTCCGGGCCGGGGCCGCCATCTTTAGTGTGGTCGTTCCGGTCCTGGCGGCGCCATCTTTACTGTGGGCTTGGCGGACTTCCGGGCCGGGGCTTTGGAGGACTTCCGGTCGCTCTCTACTTCCGGGGACCGGGTTTACCCAAATTAGCGTCCCTCCTCGCTAATTTCTGCGCTTTCACCCCAAAAAATCTTCATGTTATTCCCCCCACACACACCCCGGGAGGGACGGGAGACCGCGAGTCCCGCCCTGCCGCCGGAACCGGCCCTTAACTCGACCAGGGAGCGCTGCACCGGCACGAGAGCCACCGCGCATGCGTCGCCGGTCCCTCTCCTGGCTGCCCTCAGTTACCACGTGATCGCCGGCGTCTTTCCAACGACTGCGCACGCGCCGGCGTCGCCACCTTGGCTCCCCCCCCCACCCCGCCGCCCGACCGCCCGGCTTCGCTTTCTTACTGCGGCTCCCCCTCCACTTTTTCGGCTCCCTGGGGTTCCCTCACCCACATTTTGGGGTCCCCTTCTCACATTTGAGGGGTGATGACCCCGCAATTTACGGTTCGGGGGGGAGGGGGGGAGGAGAGGCAACGGGGTGCCCAAGAAGGGGGGTTTTTGGTTTTTTTTTCTCTTTTATTTCATTTTCATTTTATTTCCTTTTTATTTTTTTTGCCTTTTTTTTTTTTTTAATTTTCTTTTCTATTTTATATTTCCTTTTTTATTTCGGTTATTTTTTATTCCCTTTATTTTTCATTTGCTCTCCCAGTGCTCCCCAGTAACACCCAGTGCTCCCCAACAACCCTCAGTAACACCCAGTGCTCCCCAGTAACACCCAGTGCTCCCCAACAACCCTCAGTAACACCCGGTGCTCCCCAGTGCACCCCAGTAACACCCAGTGCTCCTCAACAACCCCCAGTAACACCCAGTGCTCCCCAGTAAACACCCAGTGCTCCCCAACAACCACCAGTAACACCCAGTGCTCCCCAAAAATTGACCCCAAACCGACCCAAATCACCCCAAAAGCTGACCCAAAACTGACCCCAAAACCTGACCCAAATCATCCCAAAAGCTGACCCAAAACTGACCCCAATCACCCCCCCAAAAGCTGACCCAAAACTGACCCAAATCACCCCAAACAATGACCCCAAACTGACCCCAAAAACTGACTCAAATCATCCCAAAAACTGACCCAAAACTCTGCATTTATTTGGCATCATTTCCTCTCAAAAACAACATCTCCGATTTAGTTGATTGCTAAAGCCATCATTTTAAAATCATCTCAGGAATCAAAAGGGACTGGAAAACACACACAAATCATTCCTGCACCCACCAAATCATTAGGAATTGGAACCCGATTCCCTCATCTCTCTCCTTGTTCTTCTTGGCTGGAAAACCTGATGATCCCCGCTGGCTATTTTTAGGCTGCTTTTCTTCCACAGCTCCTTTCCTCCCGGCTGAAACCTCCTGGCACATTCAGGGCTTAGCTGGAGGGAAGCCCCTCTGAAGTATTTCCTCTCGTGGCAATTCTGTGGGATGAAGAAGTAAAAAAAGCACATCAAGAGCTCCTTCTCCCCCCTTCCTTCGCAAACACCCTCCCAGTTTGTCCTTGGCAGCTCCATCCCCCCGGCACCCGCACCCGACGCTTCGGCTCCGCTGGCAAAGGGACAGCAAGTGCACAAGCAAGTTCAGTGCTGGGCAGGGGCTCCCTGGGGAACGGCACTTCAGTGCTTTAGTCCGTGGCCTTTCCTGCTGCCCTCCCTCCTGGAAGCAGAGGATGACCCGGCCCTTGTTTCTCCCACGCTCGCAGACCCAGGTCCTGCTCCCTTGGCCCCACTTTTCTTAGCAGACCCGGCATCATTTCCCAGGGTCCCCAGGAAACTTCTGCACTTGACCCATTGCTAAGTGCAGAGCACAGGGCAAGGGAAGGACAAATTTCTTGGCACCCACCCCCTGGAATTTTCCTTCTCCGCAGCACGCTCCCGTTCCCGCTGTCTCTGGAGGTGCCCGCACGAGTCCTCCTTCTCCCAGCACCTCAGAGAATGTCCTTTTCACCCAGGTCCTGCTTACCGTCGGCCAACAAAACACGCTGACAACATTTTTCAGGATGCCAGTGGAGAGATATTAGAGCACACTGCACAGGGAAGCTGAGCCTGCCCCATCCCTGCACGTGTTCCAGGCCAGGCTGGACGGGACTCGGAGCAACCGGGGACAGTGGAAGGTGTCCCTGCCCACGGAAGACAGGCTGGCCTTTGAAGGTCCCCTTCAAACCAAATGGCTCTGGGATTCCCCTCCAAAATCACTACCAAAGGGACACAGCAATCAAAGCAGAGGGACTGCACTCCCAGCTTTTCTTACCTGCAGGCACACACAGCACAGCAGCTTGCTAAAGGTAAGGTTTCTATCTGCACAGAAACCCAGCAATGAACACCTGCTCTAAGGGGACAGAAAGCTGCTTGTGGATCCCAGACACAGGACAGACTCCATCAGCACCTACTCGCCTCATCTAAGGAACAGTGCAGCCAACAGCAGAGCTTTCTCATATTCTGATCTGACTGTTTCGCCTTTTCTAAAGTATTTCATTATTTCTAGTAGGTCCACTGCTTTAGCTACACAGCGGGGTTTCTTCCAAACCTGTGACTGACACAGGACGAGCTGAGTGTGACCAATCCCACAGGAACTAAAGCCCTGCTCCTCTAACATGGAGCTGCTTTCACATTTCTGCTGTGAGGACAAAGAAGCGCTGTACTACTTCACGAGGCAAACTCTTCAGAAAACTTCTGCAGTAAACTTTATCTTCCTGGGGAGGTACCTGCCAGTGTGCTGCCCTGCACACACACGCTGCCCATGTCCTTCCACAAGTGTTCCAGCTGCTCTCTCTTTTGTTTATTTTGAGCTTTCTCCCGTAGACAAAGATTTACATGTGGATTCTGAGAACATTTAAAACATCAGGAGAAGAGAAACCTCACCCAAACCCAGCAGCCTGTCCCCCAGTCAGAGAGCAGAAGTCACTACGCAGGTCTTACATTTCAACTCAGGTTACACAGAACTTCTGACTAAGCATGGAAAGCAACCTCCAGTCAGGTGGGATTCTAGGACGTTTTCAGCAGCGCCGGGAAGCCAAACTCTGTGTAGCTGTGCCTGCAGAGAACTGTCCTTTGGACAGCCAGAACTCAAGGTGAGCAGAGCTACTGATTTTGGCACTGCAATTCAGTCTTTCTTACTAAGTCAAACTAGTACTCTTCACTGGTGCAGGAAGATACAGGGATAGTCTCAACAAATCCCTTTGGAAATTTATTTTTAAGAACTCTCTGTCCATCTGAATGGAAGACACAATCTTATTTCCCAATCATTTTCACACAATTAGCTCAAATACTAGCACTAAACCAGTGAGCAACATCTGTTTTACAAAATCTTTAGTTTTGTAAAGATATGCTCCACCACATCTAGGAAAAAAAAGGCAAATGGTGGACTCCTTCAGGACAGGAGTTTTCCCACAGTGAGTACGACTAGTAAATGAAATGTTAGACCCTCTCAACATAAAGGCAATTGTGTGCACAAAAGTGACCCAAGATACACTGTTCAGGTGTAAAACAGCTAAAAACACTTACCAGTGTTTTTCTCAGGCGCTCGTATTCTGGCCGATACTCTCTGAAAAGGTGAATAAAGGGAGTGCATTCAGTCTGAAAAACACATGATTTGTATTGCATAAGGATCATCCTGGAGGCTTCTTTTTACTCACAAAAAAAAGTTTTCTCTAGGCTTTCATGTTTGAGAGACATTTCAGAAAGACAGTACTTTTTTCCCCAGATTTGGATTCTGAAACCAATGGATGCAAAATCAATGAACATACTTCATTAAAACAGCAACAATTCAAAACTTGGTATGGAACTACAAGAAAAAAATTACTTCACCGACTTGCTGGCACAGATAGCTTTTACTTTTTCACGGAACAGCACAAAAATTCATCTCTGAATAGTTCCTTTTTACTGCTGCTTTTTATGCTGATACTGGACACCCTAAGCTACCTTGGCTATGGCAACTGTGCACTCCTTCAAATCAAAGGAGCAGACTCATGAATCAGGACCTTCAGGAAGTGGTCACTGGGTCGCGGACCAGAAGTTATCCCCTTACCTCTCCTATTCATCTACAGCTTTAGAAAGCTGGGTAAAAATCTCCCCCAGTCCTGTGCCAAACACTGCAGAAACACCAACCACCTGGAAAAGAGAACACACCAGAACTAGAGAGTAACTGAGCCAGATTTTTAATACAGAAAAAAAACCAAAATAAAAACAAACAAACAAACAATCCCCCACAACGACAACAAAAAAAATCAACACCACCGAAAAACCCAACAACAACGAACTACTAATCTAAACCTAACAACACCCATTTAATCAGCACAGTGGCCTAAGAGTGGGCAGTAACACTTCTGCTTCTGTCCAGCCCGCTTTCAAACTCTTCCTCCACTTGCTGTTCATGTTTGTTACTTCTGCTTTTTGGTTGTCGGTGATTTTGTGTTTGGTGAGTTGTTGGGGCATTTTGGGGGGCGTTTCTTTGGGGAAGGAGGTTTGTTTGGTATTTTGTAACACTGTAGGGCAATTCAAAAGAAAGGTCAAGTCTTTCTGCTGTTTACTTGTTTATTGTTAATAACCCAACTTCTCATTCTGCATCTAGGGTTATACGTGGTTAGCAAGTATCAGTGTACTAGAATTAAAGTGCAAAAGAGACAACAAGAACTGACCTTTTGGCTCTGAAATAGTCTAATAGTCTAACTTTTTATTTAGCCAAAGCACATTTAAAAGGTCCCCAGAACAGCAAGAGAGGGAGAATTTAATCAGTTGCTATGACAATACATTCAAAATGCACATCTACTTTCTAATTTCAACTTGTCTCTCATTACACTTCTGGCCATTTGTTCTGCTTGTATTAAATCAATTCTCTAAAAATACCTTGAATTAAGACTATTACCAGCCAGAATCCTACACCCTCTAACGAAAATTCTCCCTCTTTTTCATAGGCAAGACAGTCTCAACTACTGACTTCCAAATGGAAGACCTTTCCCAACACAGCCTTGCATTTGATCATTAATACAGTAAATATGCAGACAGCTCTCCAAAGGATTTTAAGCATTAAGGCCAGGCGCTGTGCCAATATATATAAATATTTATACTTTCCCTGCACTTCAGTACAAGCTGCCTTTTACTCCGTAATCCTCCTCATATGACCTGCTCTCCATCCAGTGCTCCAACAGTCCTGACAGGCAGATAAACATGACCTGATCAGCAAATAAGGAACAGGAAGTATGTTAGTTCTGTATATGGGACCACTACAATCCCTTTTGAAATTCTGTATATTGTTCCACATAGGACACTCACAATAGTTTTGGTTTGGCTCTGTTATCATTATCTACATGAATGGAATCATTTCGTTCCTGTAATATCCACACAGCCGAGAAGGCTTGCTTTTTCTTTAGTAAAAGCTGATGACAAACACAATCAGCTAAAACCTTTAGCACAGACTATGGGATCATTAACAGCCTCCAGTGTATACTGTTGTCAGAGAAACAATTAATTTGTCCTCTCAAAACCTGGTTGAGTGGAATAACAATCTTCTTCTTGCACAAGCAAATATAAAGGGTTTTTTTGTTCATTTATTTGCTTTGGAGATTCTTTCCCTTCTTCCTATGCAGTACATTGCCCAACTGTACTTGACACTTTCAGAACAAGGAAAATTACCTCAGGTGGGAAATGCTGCAGCAAAGAACACTGCCTCTTACCAGCCTATCTGAGCTTTCATCTTGTGATTAATCACAGTTCAATATTAAATTATTCAGGCTGCCATTCAGTGTGACAAGCTGCAGTGTAACAAGCTGCAGCGTGACCTCAACACAGGTCATCAACAGATTACAGTTCCAAAGGGCAGTGCAAAGCCCCTTTACAGAAGGACAGAATGGTGGGGGTTGGACAATACCTCTGGAGATCATCTAGTCCAGTCTCTCCTGCTCAAAAAGCGGGATTAGGCAGAAGAGGTTGCTCACAACTTTGCCTGAGCAAAAGTGTTTTAAGCATCTCCAGGGATGGAGACTCCACAATTTCTCTGGACCAGTCCAGAGGAGAACTTCTTAAGTTATTGTTTTCAGTGGGAAGGTAGGGACAGAAACAAGCGATCCCAAAACTTCAAACTCATCCCCACAGCGGTCCAGAGCAGCTCGAGACCAGGCTCCTGCCTTCCCAGGGCCAGGCTCTTCTCTCTGCCAGGCACCCACCAGCCGGGCACTGCCCTGCCCGGCGGCCCCGAGCGCTTCAGGCGCCGGCCCGGCCAACGCCTCGCTCTGCGCGGGCGCCGCTTCCAAAATCACTACCCAAGAGACACAGCAATCAAAGCAGAGGGACTGCACTCCCAGCTTTTCTTACCTGCAGGCACACACAGCACAGCACGTTGGACATAAAAGCCACAGGGTTAGTCCTGCCAGAGGCGTCCGGCACACCCACGGCGACCGAAGGAAAACAGGGAGCCTGGGAACACGGAGTAAAAGACACCTTAATTAGGACTACACTGAGCACTAGCCAGGTCATTCCCACAGACAGCTTCACCGTCCAGTCACACAAAAAGCACTGACCTACCAGGGCCCCAGTTAGGATGGCTCCTGACGCTGACACCTCCCTTTGCCCCGGGGGATCAAGAAGAACATCCCTGGGAAGAAGTCACCCCCAACAACAAAAAGGCAAAATTAGTGAAGCACGGGGTCCTCTTCTGACTAGATTGCCACCAGCATTCAATAGCAAATGCCACGACTATTCTGTTACAGACGAGAAAACCCTGTTCTCCCAAACAAACAGCGAGGAGATTTATGGGCACGCCTGGAAATTTCCTGGGAGGAACTTTTTGTAACTAAGGAGCAGGTGCTGTCTTGAGTTGAAGGCGTCAATTTGACAGACACTTAGCACAGCAAACTCTTCAGCAGAGCAATTAATTGCTGCCTATTTGAACAGCAGGGGAGAGAAAATGACAGTCGAAGGGAAGACAAGAAAAGCAGAACTGCAATCAGCAGCCTTTTCTTCCATCTCTCCCGAGAAGGTCTAGTTTGTCTGTTCTAATAATTCTATGCCCTTTTCTACAGGAAACTTAGACCAAGGCTGAAAAAACAACTAGAAAACACGGAGAGAAGCTTTTTAGAATTTCACGTGATTTTCCCAAACCGATCCCAGAAAAGCAGAACTCGGTAGAATGTACTCACCTCGAGGCCTTTGGTCTTTTTTTCCATAAGCTTCGTCACCTGATTGAAAAAGCAGAGTAGACTCGGTATTTAGGCTCACAACAGGAAAACTTCCCCTTCGTTTCCTCAAAGAAACTACATTAATCTGCACAGCTGCAGGCGCGTCTCCAGCTGTTAAAGCCTTTCAGCTTTTCAGAGGGTGAGAATGCCCTGCTAGGGAAGGCTGAAAAATGCTCGGAGCCTGCACAGGTCAAAGAGCCCCTCGATTTTGTCTGTGTTCCAGTCCCTGGCTAAAGAAAGGGCAGAACAAGCGCAGCTGTTGCTTGCCTTTTCCCTCAGAGGTTTTGCCAGGCGCCGGGCCAGCCCGGGCACTGCGGGGGAAGGCCGGCAGCGCCCAAACCCCGCCGCTTTCCCGGGGGCGTCGCTTGCGAGAGCGCCCCCGAGCGCCGGGCCCCGCCTCACAGTCGCCGCCTGGCGGACACGGCCGGGAGCGGCACTGCAGCCGCGCGCGGCGCCGCAGCCGCGCGCCCCCCCCCACCCCTTGGCGAGACCCGCGGCGCCTTTCGCGAGTACGGGCCTTTGTTCCCTAAAACCTGCCCTTGCCTAGGAAAAGCTGAGCAATTCACAGAGTTGCTGTTTCCAGCCCAGCTTCCCAAAGGATTTCTCTCTCCCGGCAGCACAGACAGGGGCCCCGAGGCAGCGCAGACCCTCCCCGCGGGGGAGGGGGGGGCGCAATGCCAGGGCACATCCGAACCCGGCCCTGCGGCGGCACGCAGGTGCAAGTTTCTCCGCAGAGGCGAGAAACTTGCCTGTCGCTTCCCCTGCCTGCGGTCGCCGATGGCCGCGGGAGAGGCAGAAGAGCGGCCGCGCCCCCCCGCCGCGCCCCCCCACCGCCGCGCCCCCCCACCGCCGCGCCCCCCCACAGCGCCCAGGTTACCCCGGGGACGATCTCCGTCGGATCTGCCGCCGTGGGTCGCTTCCAGGGGGGGAAGGCGGCGGCGCAGCCCCGACAGCATCTCCAGGCCACGGCGGGACCGAGCGGGGCGGGGACGGGGGCGGGAGCGGGAGCGGAGCGGAGCGGAAGGGGGGCGTTGCCTGGGCTTCTCGCGGCGACCGCCGCGCTCCGCGGCGCCGAGAGGGGGCTGCCGTCGCCGGTGCCTGCCGCCGCCCACGAACCTGCCGCCCGCGCCCGGCGCCGCCGAGCGCCCCGCCTTGTCCCCACAGCGGGAAGCGGCGCGGCGAGACGGCGCTGCGGGCGCGGGGCGGGGGTCCGGGTGGCGGCGGAGGTCAGGCAACAGGATAAACGCCTCTCTAAAGCGAGGGGGCCTCTCGCCGCCATCTTTAGAGTGGCCTCGGCTAAGTTCCGGTTTTGGCGGCGCCATCTTGAGTGTGGCCTCGGGGCGGACTTCCGGGCCGGGGCCGCCATCTTTAGTGTGGTCGTTCCGGTCCTGGTGGCGCCATCTTTACTGTGGGCTTGGCGAACTTCCGGGCCGGGGCCGCCATCTTTAGTGTGGTCGTTCCGGTCCTGGCGGCGCCATCTTTACTGTGGGCTTGGCGGACTTCCGGGCCGGGGCTTTGGAGGACTTCCGGTCGCTCTCTACTTCCGGGGACCGGGTTTACCCAAATTAGCGTCCCTCCTCGCTAATTTCTGCGCTTTCACCCCAAAAAATCTTCATGTTATTCCCCCCACACACACCCCGGGAGGGACGGGAGACCGCGAGTCCCGCCCTGCCGCCGGAACCGGCCCTTAACTCGACCAGGGAGCGCTGCACCGGCACGAGAGCCACCGCGCATGCGTCGCCGGTCCCTCTCCTGGCTGCCCTCAGTTACCACGTGATCGCCGGCGTCTTTCCAACGACTGCGCACGCGCCGGCGTCGCCACCTTGGCTCCCCCCCCCACCCCGCCGCCCGACCGCCCGGCTTCGCTTTCTTACTGCGGCTCCCCCTCCACTTTTTCGGCTCCCTGGGGTTCCCTCACCCACATTTTGGGGTCCCCTTCTCACATTTGAGGGGTGATGACCCCGCAATTTACGGTTCGGGGGGGAGGGGGGGAGGAGAGGCAACGGGGTGCCCAAGAAGGGGGGTTTTTGGTTTTTTTTTCTCTTTTATTTCATTTTCATTTTATTTCCTTTTTAGTTTTTTTGCCTTTTTTTTTTTTTAATTTTCTTTTCTATTTTATATTTCCTTTTTATTTCGGTTATTTTTTATTCCCTTTATTTTTCATTTGCTCTCCCAGTGCTCCCCAGTAACACCCAGTGCTCCCCAACAACCCTCAGTAACAACCCAGTGCTCCCAGTAACACCCAGTGCTCCCCAACAACCCTCAGTAACACCCGGTGCTCCCCAGTGCACCCCAGTAACACCCAGTGCTCCTCAACAACCCCCAGTAACACCCAGTGCTCCCCAGTAAACACCCAGTGCTCCCCAACAACCACCAGTAACACCCAGTGCTCCCCAAAAATTGACCCCAAACCGACCCAAATCACCCCAAAAGCTGACCCAAAACTGACCCCAAAACCTGACCCAAATCATCCCAAAAGCTGACCCAAAACTGACCCCAATCACCCCAAAAGCTGACCCAAAACTGACCCAAATCACCCCAAACAATGACCCAAACTGACCCCAAAAACTGACTCAAATCATCCCAAAAACTGACCCAAAACTCTGCATTTATTTGGCATCATTTCCTCTCAAAAACAACATCTCCGATTTAGTTGATTGCTAAAGCCATCATTTTAAAATCATCTCAGGAATCAAAAGGGACTGGAAAACACACACAAATCATTCCTGCACCCACCAAATCATTAGGAATTGGAACCCGATTCCCTCATCTCTCTCCTTGTTCTTCTTGGCTGGAAAACCTGATGATCCCCGCTGGCTATTTTTAGGCTGCTTTTCTTCCACAGCTCCTTTCCTCCCGGCTGAAACCTCCTGGCACATTCAGGGCTTAGCTGGAGGGAAGCCCCTCTGAAGTATTTCCTCTCGTGGCAATTCTGTGGGATGAAGAAGTAAAAAAAGCACATCAAGAGCTCCTTCTCCCCCCTTCCTTCGCAAACACCCTCCCAGTTTGTCCTTGGCAGCTCCATCCCCCCGGCACCCGCACCCGACGCTTCGGCTCCGCTGGCAAAGGGACAGCAAGTGCACAAGCAAGTTCAGTGCTGGGCAGGGGCTCCCTGGGGAACGGCACTTCAGTGCTTTAGTCCGTGGCCTTTCCTGCTGCCCTCCCTCCTGGAAGCAGAGGATGACCCGGCCCTTGTTTCTCCCACGCTCGCAGACCCAGGTCCTGCTCCCTTGGCCCCACTTTTCTTAGCAGACCCGGCATCATTTCCCAGGGTCCCCAGGAAACTTCTGCACTTGACCCATTGCTAAGTGCAGAGCACAGGGCAAGGGAAGGACAAATTTCTTGGCACCCACCCCCTGGAATTTTCCTTCTCCGCAGCACGCTCCCGTTCCCGCTGTCTCTGGAGGTGCCCGACGAG